>NC_143253.1:137691192-137996646 GCF_984573655.1 Nuphar pumila
ATGTTTTTTGCACATTTGACCCTCCATATGTGATCTACATGTTTAGGTTAGTAGAAATCGATGCTTGGATCATGTTATTCCAACGCATATCTAAGATTCAGGGGTTGAAAAATCAAAGGCCTATAATGTACTAAATTTTCAACCCTCATAAAATCATATTTTTATGTCGGTAAAATACAATCTAAGCATCGATTCCTACTATTTTAACCATACTGAACACATCCTGTGGTTAGTTTTGATCAAAACAACCTCCCACTATGACTTCCAACTAGGGGGGTGTTAAAATATAGTATGCGTATGGATCTGGATCCAGATCCATACACACGTTAAATAAAACACGCACAATGCTGTTTCATTAATGGCATTTCTGTAATATTTCTGTAATATCGTCCTATTGTATACTTGCTTCTATTTATAAGGATTAGGGCTTGGAGGTCGTGTGTGTTAAGCCGCCCCAGCTTTTGTGCTTCTCCCTTTCTCTCTGTTTCCTGTGCAGTCTTTGCCGTGAAGTAAACCTATCTCTCAATTTCTTATATGGTATCAGAGCCACGGCTGTGGAACCCTACCAGCGACACGTTCAACGAGATCTGAAAAGGCAGCCGTGAAGACTTCTTCATCCTGTTCTTCGGCTGCATCTCTTCCTTCTTCTTCAACATCGTATGTCAATATCGTCTGTCAACATCTTCTTCAACATCGGCTGCATCTCTTTCTTCTTCTTCAACATCGTCTGTCATCCTTATCAGCCGTGAAGACTCCTTCATCTTCTTCTTCACTGCTTCGGCAACGTCTCCTTCTTCTTCAACATCTGGTATCATAACATCGTCTGTCAATATCGTCTGTCAACATCTTCAACATCATCATCTGGGCCTGCGATTTCTCCTTTGACTGTATCTCCTTTTTCGATATCACCCTTCTTTTGTCTATAACCGCACTTTCTGTGTTCTACTTTCTGAATTTAATATTTTTCTAAGTCTGTGTTATGAATACTCCTTGTACTGTTGGACGATTCATATCATTTTCTTCGAAATATTATTGTCATAGTCTAGCATTCACCATCGTATCAGATTTTCTCGAATTTGTTTTTGCTGTTCTCCATCTTTTTCAATCAGTAGTGAAATCAGAGTTTTTTGTGCAACGTCTATAGGCAGACTGCAACATATTACATTCTCGTCTAAAAAAAAAGAAGGAATTTTCTTTCAAGGTATTGGTTGCACAAGTACATGTTTTATTGAAGCTCTGCTGATTGATTAAGTGACCTCAACTCAGTTTGTTTTCTTCAATCCGTTTTGTTCACATATTCATTGTTTTCATTGATATGGATTCATACTCGTCATCGAGTCCCTCTGCAAGTTTCTTAAATCAGCTTGTTACATAAAAACTTACTCATTCTAATTTCTTAACATGGAAGAGACAAATACTTCCGTTTATACGGAGTCAGGATCTCGATGAACATCTGGATGATTCCATTCATGTACCACCACGACTTATTTTGCAGGAAACCAAGGATGAAAGGGGTGATGCAATTACCAAATCTATTAAGAATTCAGAGTATACAGCTTGGAGAAAGCGGGATCAATCTTTGGTTGCGTATATTACGTCAACACTCTCCCAAGAAGTGTTGGCTACTCTTTCAGATGATTGCACTGCAGCAGATTTATGGAGTAAGCTCTCTCAGACATACTCTCAGATGTCAGAAGCCCGAGTTATGTATTTAAAGAATGAGTTTCAAAGTTTAAAGAAAGACTCCATGACTGTTATGGAATACATAGGCTGCTTGAATAGTATTACTGACCAATTGGCTGTTATTGGAAGTGCTATTTCAGATAAAGACAAAGTACAACTCCTTAATGGGTTGGGCTCTGATTTTGACATGTTTACCACAACTTTGACATGTCTTCCTCACTTGCCTAATTTTGACGATCTTCAAGCGAAACGTCTTCAGCATGAGATGATTATGAAACAAATGGCAGAAGGAAATGAATCAGCTCGTTCCCATTCAGTTTTGGCTATGGAGACTTCTGTAGGTTTTGGACGAGGGAATGCAGGGCATCAAGGAGGCAGAGGCCGAGGTTGTTTTGGACAGGGAGGACGTGGTATCTTACCTACACCTAATATTTCGGGTGTTTTTAATGCAGGGAATCAGAGGAGAGTGCCCACTTGTTTCTTATGTAACAAAAGAGGACATGTGAAAGCTGATTGTTGGTTTAATCTGCAGAATAGAGGAAAAATAAATAAAATTGAAAATAAAGCTTCTACTGTGGACACAAAAGCGCCATCTCCAGATGTGCAACAACTTTTGTTATCAGCATTGTCACAGATGACGATCAAGCAAAATGAGCAAGGCGATTCTGGTGCTGCCACTCATGTCACGGGTAATGTGGGTAAGTTATCTCACTTATTGCCTTATTTTGAAAAAGGTAGTATAGTTACGGGAGATGGAACTTATCATTCCATTAGTCATACTGGTAGTGCACATATCCCTATGTCAAAGTCCT
Source organism: Nuphar pumila (assembly GCF_984573655.1). Lineage (NCBI taxonomy): Eukaryota > Viridiplantae > Streptophyta > Magnoliopsida > Nymphaeales > Nymphaeaceae > Nuphar > Nuphar pumila. The sequence goes on from NC_143253.1 coordinate 137,693,688, forward strand.
CACTTCACTTGTCCAATGTCCTCCTTGCCCCTAATATTAAAAAGAACATTGTCTCTGTAGCTAAACTTGTTGATGATATGAATTCTTCCGTCGAATTTACTCCCTCTTCTGTTTATGTTAAGGATCTACGAATGAAGGAAACATTCGCTAAGAGGAGCGACAAGGAAACATGTACGTCTTCAAGGAGATTCCCTCAGTGTCTTTGCCTTCAGTCCCAGTTCTCCGGTTGAAGTCGTCTAAGCATTCTTCAGTGTTTTCGCCTTCAGAGTCTTTGTTATTTCCTTCATTGAAAGTTTTTAATTTATCTCATTGTAATAAGTCAGATATTTGGCACAATCACTTGGGACATTATAGTCGGGGCTTCGTTGAAAATCTTGTATCTGATGGTCTTCTTCCAGAGTCTAGTTTATGTTCATTTTTAGAAAGTAATAAATGTTCTTCATATGAACTCTGCAAAAGTCATGTTCTTCCATTTCATATCATTAATAAAATAGCTTCAAGGCCATTTGACATTATTTGTTCCGATGTTTGGGGACCCACACCTATTCCTTCTCTTTCTGGCAGTCGTTACTATGTTATCTTTATTGATTCTTATTCTCGTTATACTTGAATATATTTCTTGAAACATAAGCATGAAGTTTTTCAAATATTTCGAGAATTCCATTCGATGGTCAAAACCAAGTTTTCCTGTGATATTGTGCATTTACAATGTGATGGTGGAGGAGAGTACTCATCGAACGAGTTTATTGCCTTTCTTCAGGATAAAGGAATAAGTCGACAGGTTTCTTGCCCTCATACCCCTCAACAAAATGGAGTTGCGGAGAGGAAACACATGTATATTGTCGAGAGTGTGATGAGCATGTTACATGATAGCAATGTGCTCGTTAGTCTCTGGACAGAAGTTTTTCACACATCTGTTCATGTCATAAATCGTCTTCCTATGACACTTCTGGATCAGAAATCTCCCTATTATACTTTATTTGTGCAACAATCCTCTTATGATGAGCTGCGTGTTTTTTGTTGTATATGTTATGTACATATTGATTCATCTCTGCGAAATAAGTTTCAGGACAAGGCCGCTAAGTACAGATTTGTTGGGTATGCGGATGAATACAAAGGCTATCGATGTTATGACCCTACTACAAAACGTATTAGGACCTCTAGGAATGTTGTTTTTGATGAACAAAATTTTCAGATCAATGACTCCGAAGAGCTGCCATCTCGAGAAGTAGAGGTATATGATCCATGGATGAGCGCAAATCTTTTTGCTAATACAGGAGAAACATGTCAGGCGAATTGTCCTTCCTTCGGCTTGAGTAGAGAGTTGGATGACTCACAGATACATGTTGAACCATCTCCAGTTGAGTCACCTCCAGTTGAGCCACCTCTAGTAGAACGCTTCTCTGGACAGATATACACTAGAAGGGACAAAAATACAGGGCCGAGGAATGTGGAAAGCATCGCTAATGATCCGGCTCAAAGGTCATCACGCATTAGGCATCCTATTCAACGATGGGTGAGTTATGAGACCTTTTCTCTTGACTTTTAGTTGTTTATGTCTCAGCTCACAAAACAGGAGGAACCCACTTGTTTTAATCAAGCCCTTCAATCCCGTCATTGGACTGAAGCTATGAATAAAGAAATGGAAGCACTTCATGAGTGCCAGACGTGGGAAATAGTACCTCGACCGGAAGGAAAGAATGTAGTTGGCTCAAAATGGGTTTATAAAACAAAGTATAAGCCCGAAGGAAGTATTGACAGATATAAGGCACGACTTGTTGCTCGGGGATTCACACAACAATATGGTGAAGATTACGATGAAACTTTTAGTCCGGTAGTCAAAATGGGTACAATTCGTGTCATTATATCCCTAGCAGTCGACCGAGGATGGAGGCTTATCCAGATGGATGTTAAAAATGCATTCTTGCATGAAACTTTAAAGGAGGAAGTATATATGGAGCAACCACCTGGGTATGCCGAGAAGGATCCTACTGCCTGGGTGTGCAAACTAAGGAAATCTCTGTATGGGTTGAAACAGGCGTCCCGTTCTTGGTTTGAAAGCTTCTCTATGCAAATTCAAGGCTATGGTTTTAGAAGATGCTCTCTGGATCACTCGCTCTTTATTTACCAAAAGACAGACATCGTTATACTTCTTCTTATATATGTTGATGACATTGTGATCACTGGGAGTTCAGATAACCATGTGCAAGACGTGAAGCATTTTTTAATGAAAACTTTCGAGATGAAAGATTTAGGGGAGTTGAGGTACTTCCTTGGTGTGAAAGTTGACAGACAACAAGACACATTGACACTCATGCAACAAAAATACACTCTTGATCTTCTGGAAAGAGCCGAGATGACGAATTGCAAACCAGTCAGCACTCCGAGTGTATTACATCAAAGGTTGAGCTCTGAAGATGGTCATCTTTGTGTCAACCCTACAACGTATAGAAGCTTTGTGGGGATGCTGCAGTATTTGACCTTTACCAGACCTGATATAGTTTATGCTGTCAATCAGGTATCCCAGTTTATGCATGCTCCAACGGAAGGTCATATGGAAGCTGTGAAGCGCATTCTATGTTATTTAAAAGGAACTATAGGAGACAGACTTGTTTATCGCAAGAACGATAACCTACATAAAGGGCATGAACTCATCACTTATACAGACGCAGATTGGGCAGGGGATCCAGATGAGAGACGATCTGTCTCTGGATATTGTGTATATATTGGACACAATTTAGTGTCCTGGAGCAGCAGAAAACAAAAGGCAGTGGTATGATCAAGTAAAGAGGCTGAATACAGGTCGATTGCTGCAGGCACGACAGAAGCTACATGGATTAGACACTTATTGAGTGACCTTGGGGAGACAATTATTTGATCATTTCTTCTATGTGACAATCAAACCACAATAAACATTGCGTGTAATCTTATTCAGCATAGCAGAACGAAGCATATTGAGATTGTTCAACATTTTATACGGTAGAAAGTCGAGATGAAGGAGATAGAACTACGTCATGTTCGAACAGAAGATCAAGTGGCAGACTTGTTTACCACGGGGTTAACAAGACGTCAATTTTGGCTATTGAAGAGCAAGTTGTACATGCTCCAAAACTACGTACAACTTGAGGGAGGGTGTTAAAATATAGTATGCGTATGGATCTGAATCCAAATCCATACGCACGTTAAATAAAACACGCACAATGATGTTTCATTAATGGCATTTCTGTAATATCGTCCTATTGTATACTTGCTTCTATTTATAAGGATTAGGGCTTGGAGGTCATGTGTGTTAAGCCGCCCCAGCTTTTGTGCTTCTCCCTTTCTCCCTTTCTCTCTGTTTCCTGTGCAGGCTGAGCCGTGAAGTAAACCTATCTCTCGATTTCTTATAGGGGGTTCCTTACCCACGAGGGCACCAAATACTGTCCCCGTATAACTAGGCTATTTTGTGCACACGCACACATGCACACACACGCACGCACGGGCGTGCACGTGCGTGCACACACACACATGCCTTGTTTCAAAACATGGGATTTCTAAAACTAGGACGTGTGTGTGCATTTGAACAATCTAAAGCAATAAAGGATGCATAAATGCAAAGTCCTGTGCAACAGTTCGAACTCACTGTGCTTGATAAAGACTAAATGATAAATCCAATTTGAAAATTGAGATATAATCATATAAACAATAACAAACTTCAAATTTTGAAGAGAAAATTTGCAAGTGAAAAATAAAGGGTGAGGATCGTAAAAATAGGGATGGATTTAGGGAGTGGTAACTGAACATGGTGGTATGTCAGGTTTCATGTTGGTGTCAATCTCTGTCAACATGCAACACATAAGTGTCCATGTGACAGGTTAAAATCAGATAAAGTTGCATGAAAGGCATAAACCAAAGCCTCTAATACAATTAAGTCAAATTGGTTTTAAGCCTCTAGTGGAACTCAATCCATCAAACCTGCTTGGATTCACTGGAGATTTTTTTCACTTTTTTCCTTCACTGAGCTTATTGTTTTGCATAAAAAATTAGTGTTCCCTTCAGAATTGGCGATATACAATCTCTGGGTTGACTACTTTGCCCAGTATATTATGTTCCAAAATAATATATTAGTGATAACCAAATCCAAGAGAGATCTGAAGAACTTATATTTAGCTAGATTTCTGCAGTTGTTCCCCTGCTTCTTTCTTCTTTATGTCTTACCATATGCGAATCATAGTTGATTGCATATTATCATCCATAGTCATGTAAAAATGACTTTATGCTTAAAAAAGTCTGTATAATGTGCATTATCAGAAATTTTAAGACAATTTCTAAGATATCTTAAATGCAGTAATTTCAGAATTTTAACTATTGTTGTTTACGCTTCCTACTGTCTTTTATGTTTATTTTTATTTGTTTTCATTCTTCCGATTGTCTATCTCTCGGGTTGTTTGCTTTATGGTTAGTTTTGCATAAACTCTTAACGGGATTACAGTCTGTTGTATACTTTGTTAGTTGGTGAGTTCCTTATGCTATAATCAATCAATTCAGGTACTCCGCAAAGTGGATATGATACGAAAGAATAATGTTGAACGCATATTGGCGGAGCGGAACATACTAATAACAGTTAGAAATCCTTTTGTGGTAAGCTCGGTCCTTTTTATGTTTATTCTTGATATTTTAACTGTCCAATGTTCAGTAGTTTGCAAACTAGTAGTTACTGGTGTCAGTACTTTTTTTTTCAGCCATTTTTATGTACCATATGCAATCTTCCTTCTATGTCATTGTTGTTTGTATAATTTTCCATAGCCTTTCATGAGCATTTTCCCTTCATCATTCTTTTCTATATAGTTTGCCACCTTGGCTGAACATGCTACTCTATATATAAATGCAAATGCATAATTTGTTCAGCAGATGTGTATCCTAATTCTGAGATCTAATCTTTGGTGGATATTGGGTTTGCTTCCTCAAAGGATTTACAGCAGTTTTCTGCTTGAAGGTAAAAAGAATAACTAGGAGTTACGGTCTTAAGAACAAGAATAGATAAGACTTGTAAAAGAAAGAGAAGAAAAAGGGAAATGGGGAAAAACCAAGGTTGCCAGACTATGAAGCAAAAACAAAAGCGAGAAGCGAAACATTTTAAAATTTGTAGGGAGCAATATGCGAAGAATTGATTTGAAAGTGCAATGAGAATAAAAAAGGAAGTGATATGAGAATCGAATGGGAAACAAAACGAGAATTAAATGGGAGGCGAATAAAAACCGAAGCTGAATATCTAGCCATGGAAATTACAACTATGAATATTTGGTTAAGGAGTCTTCTCAAGGATATGGGCATCGTCCTCTCTGGTCCCTCGAAGATGTGCTGCGACAATAAAAGTACTATCTATATTGCAAGCAATCATACCTTCCACGAATGAACCAAACATATAGAGATGGACTGTCACTATGTCAAAGAAGAATACTTAAGAGGAATCGTTGAATTACTCTATGTTATTTCTGAATGTTAGTTGACGGACTTCTTCACTAAGGCTTTGCCTTTACCTCACTTGGGAATTCACACCATAGAACCTTCCAGATTATGCTGTGACAACAAGAGTGCTGTATATATTGCGAGCAATCATACGTTTCATGAGAGGACAGAACACATTGAAATGAATTGCCACTATGTTCGGAAAGAATTTCTGCGGAAGACTGTCACACTGCCTTATGTTCCATCAGAGTATCAACTCGCAGACTTCTTCACCAAAGCACTTCCTTCACCCAGATTTCACTTCCTACTTGGCAAACTCTCGGTTATTGCACCATGAGTTTGAGGGGGGTGTTAAAATATACATATACGTGTATATATATGTATATATACATGTATATATACATGTATATACATGTATATGTATATATGTGTTTATTGTTAACTGAAATACCCATTAGGGGTATTTTGGTCTTTACTCTGTAATAGGTGTCAGCCCATTAGGGGCTGACATTTCTGCATTTTATTTCATGTATTTATTTTTGTCTTTTTCTTTTTTTACCTTTTTGTCTTTTTCAGATTTGATGCGACAACTCTATATAGCTGTTGGAGCTGCCTCAACAACTATATTTATGATGGGACAGCTCCATATAGCTGTTGGAGCTGCCCCAACAACTATATTTATGACTGTTGAGTGCAACCCCAACAGCCATATTGAGCTGCACCCCATTGTCTCCATTGTATTATAAATTGGCCTCTTGTGGCCTTGTATTCCTAACTCATTCTTGAGTGCTTCTATGCAATAACAAGTTTGTAGACTCTTGTGTGGGTGGTTTCGTGATTCAATCAAGTATTTTTACTTGATTGAAAGTGTGTTCTTGCATGTGTATCATATTCAATCCACTTCATTACACCATATTCATGTAGAGCTTCCATTTCTTCATTCATTGCTTCAATCCATCTTCTAGAATTTGATGCTTGAGAAAACGTTGTGGGTTCATCTTCCTTGCTCAAAACTGTTAGAAAAAGTTGAAAATCCAGTGAGATTTTCATAACTGACCCATCTTTCTATCGGATGACGAGAACGAGTGGATCTTCTAGCATCAAAGGTAGAAGTGGATGTATCCATTTCTTGATTAACAATAGTGGGCGCCTCTTTTCTTCGTCGGGTGTAAACAAGACCTTTATACCTTTTGGGATCCAAAGATGGCTCTGTACTCTCTTGTACAATCATCTCATCAATAGGCATAGATTTCTTATCCTTTTGAGCACAATCTGAAGGACAAACATCACTAGTGCCGGAGAAAAGTTCAGAATTCAACCAAGGATAATAAACCTCAACTCTGGAATTTGATTTTGAAGGACTAATGCATCAACAATCAAAATTCAATTCATTAAAGATAACATTTCTTGAAATTTTGATGCGCTTGCTCATGGGGTCATAGCATCTGTATCCTTTATAGTCATTGGCATAGCCTACGAACCTGCACTTCAAGGTTTTGTCCTGAAACTTATGTCTCATTGAACTATCAATATGAACATAACATAAACAGCCAAACACGCGCAAATCATGGTAGTTGGGATGAACTTCAAATAGAGAAAAGTAAGGAGACTTGTTTTTCAAAATAGTCATGGGCAATCGATTTATCACATGGACTGCGGAATGAAAAGCTTTTGTCCATAAAGTAATCGGAAGATTACTGTCATGCATCATGCTCATCACACTCTCAACAATATGGCGATGCTTCCTTACAGCAATCCCATTTTGCTGAGGTGTATGAGGGCAAGACACCTTTTTCCTTATCCCATTACTTTGAAGAAAGTTAGCAAAGTCAATAGAAGAGAATTCACCTCCTCCGTCACATTGGAAACAAAGAATGTTTTCAGAAAATTGTATTTTGACAAAAGAATAAAAATTTTGGAACAACTTGAAAGTCTCAGATTTGTGTTTCATGAAGAAAATCCAAGTATAACAAGAATAACTGTCAACAAATATAAGATAATATCTAGTTCTAGATATAGAAGCAACTGGGGCAGGTCCCCAAACATCAGAATAGATAATCTCAAAAGGTCTTGAAGCTCTTTTATTAATAGAATGAAAGGGTAAAACATGAGTCTTGTATACGAGACAACTAGAACATTTGTTGTCATTAACATTTATTCCTAAACTTGACTTGAGAATAAGGTTATTTGAGACAAGCTTCTCAATGAAACTACTACTGCAATGACCTAGACGACCATGCCAAAGTTTTGACTTATTGATTTCATAAACACTAAAGATACATGTAGGAATCTCAGAGGACGACGATGAGGAGAGCTTCAAGTTTGGGTCTACAGGACGAACACGAGCCGAAGGGTCTTCTTGGAAAACATACATATTGCCTTGCCGTTTTCCTTTAGCGAACGTCTCCTTCGTGCAGAGATCCTTGACAACAACAGAAGAGAGAGTAAATTCAATTGGGGCATTGATATCATCAACAAGTTTAGAAACAGAAACAATGTTTTTCTTGATGTTAGAGGCATAAAGAACCTTTGAAAGGTTGAGAGAGGACTTTGACATAGGTATAACGGAGTTTCCAATATGAGAGATAGAATGGTGGGATCCATCCCCAGTAACTATACTACTTCTACCAATGTAAGGAACAAGTTTTAGGAGCTTACCAGCATCACCAGTAATGTGAGTCGCTTTCCCAGAGTTCACGTACCAAGTACCTTGCTCATTCTATTTCAGATTTAATCCTGCTAAAGCCGACAATAATAACTCCTTTACTTCTCCGCTGGCTCTTGTAGTGTCTGTACCTATCTTTGCTTCAGCCTGTGTTGATTTTCTTTTATTTAGGGGATTGAACCAACAGTTAGCTTTGATGTGCCCCTTTTTATTACACAGAAAACAAGTAGGAATTGGCCTCTGTCGCTGTGGATTGGTATATATGTTGGGTGTAGGCAATAGTCCACGGCCTCCTTGTCCACTTCTTCCTTGTCCTCCCTTTCCTTTAACATCATAACTTCCTCGTCCTCGTCCATAAGCTATCCCTATAGCAAGAACGTCTTGTGTCCCTGTATGCATAGATGATTATGCAGAAAATCCCTTTAAGTTCATCTCATATTGAAGTAATTTTGCACGCAGGTCTTTAAAGTTGGGCAGCTCAGGTAAACATAATAAGGAAGTAACAATCATATGGTAGTCAGGCCCCAATCCACTCAGAGTTTGTTGTACTAAATCTTTATCAGTCACTGCACACTCAACAACTGCTAGTTGATCTGTGATGATCTTCATTTTGTTCAAGTACTCCATGAAAGTCATGGAATCCTTTCTTAACATCTGAAACTCTCTTTTAAGAAATACAATTCTGGCCTGAGAAACCTGTGAATATGTTTGAACAAGTTTGTCCCAAAGTTGCATGGCAGTACAGTCGTCTGGAATTGCCACAAGCACCTCTTGTGACAATGTAGATGTAATATAAGCAACTAGCGCCTGGTCTCTTTTCATTCAAGCTACAAATTCAGGATTTCTAACATATACTGTGGTAGATGCTCCTTTACTGCCCCTTTCTTCTCGTGATATGAACTCTGGAGGAACTGAAACAGATCCATCCAGATGTCCAGAAAGATCCTGACTCCTAATGAAAGGAATGATTTGCCTCTTCCAAGTCAAGAAGTTAGAATTGTTTAATTTTTCAGATACAAGTTGACTGAGGAAGCTTGAAGAAAGACCAAACTGAGTAGGAAATGGATCCATGTTTCACAATAATAAGAATGTGTCCAGCACACAGCCTGTCTGCAATTCCTGCAACCTTTTTTTTTTTTTACAGAGAGGACTATATCGGGCTATGTAAGGGACACTAGACAAAAAAAAAAAAAAAAAACTGATTCAATATCTAATTTAAATCCGATATCTAATTTAAAACTAAATATTGAATTCCGATCAGATCTCTGATTTTCAAAAATGAATAAATAATTAATCACTGAATACGAAAACCGGAAAGAACATATGGGTAGAAAAACATATCTGATATTGATGTAATGCCTTTCAAGACTGAAAAGAATGAAAGTAATGAAGGTGTCAAAGGGAAGGAGAATCCAGATCTGAATCTGATCAGATCTGGTCAAGGAGGAATATGACGAGATTAATGGACAGCCGATTACGTGATTAGATCACACTCTGATCAAAACTGATCAACAAGATAGATTAGAACCAGATTAAGAAGGCAACCCAGAATCGGGATCAGAACTGAATCTGATCAGATCTGATCAAGATGATGATGAAAAAAAATGAGAATACTAAAATTGAGATACCAAGACCGAGACCGATTCGGTTTTATCAGAAAAGAAGCTCGATCAGATCTTATTTTAATCAGAACTGATCAAGATCGAGATACCAAGACCGATTCGGTTTTAACAGAGAAGAAACTTGATCAGATCTGATTTTAATCAGAACTGATCAAGATCGAGATGAGAAGGCAGATAGAAAGAATATTGAGAAAAGTTTTTTTTTTGATGACTTGGAAGAGTAAAACGATGAGATTCAGATCCTTTTGGACATACCTTTGGAATCAATCCCAAATCCAGCTCTAGCGTGGCTTTGATACCATGTTAGTTTTGTAAAACCCGAGTTCATCCACGCGTGAAGGGTGAGGAACAGAGAGAGAGGAGCTGCAGAGAAAACCCGATTCCACTCACAGGGATCGGCTGCTGTTCTTATTCATTTATATGCACACACTAATACAAATTTTAGGGTACTAAAATACCCCTATTACAACAGTAATAAATTACATACATGCCATTAATGAAATAGCATGATTACGGGTCTGGATCCCCTGACCCGTGACCCATTACAAGAAGCACGCACAGCTTTTCATTATCCCCCTGTTATGCAAGAAAATGCCAAAACATGTATTATGTGTTACACATGAGAGATATAATTTCATTTGCCAAAACAACTATTAGTGATCTATTGTTTATTAGCATAAATCTGCTTGTCCAACAGATTTCTTAAGTATACAGGTTTATCTATGGCATGAGACAAACAACCTGTTTCTATACAGTCAATTTTTATATGCTCTCCATAAGTATGGTGGTAAACTTTAAAGCTTTTGTAGGTGCGGTTTTTTTATTCATTCACCTCCAGAGATAATCTCTATTTGGTTATGGAATATCTAAATGGAGGAGACCTGTACTCATTGTTAAGAAATGTTGGTTGCTTGGAGGAAGATGTAGCTCGTAAATACACTGCTGAACTGGTTTGACCAATCGCCTCAGATATTTAAATATGACGTTTTAGTTTTTCTGGTTATTTGTGTCATATTTAAGAAGCTTATTGTTATCAGGTTCTTGCTTTGGAATATCTTCATTCTATGGGAATTGTGCATCGTGATTTGAAGCCAGCCAACATTTTGGTTGGGCATGATGGGCACATCAAGGTTTGTTAATATGGAAGTTAGTCTGCTTCTCTTTATAAGCTTTTTCTTATTTTCTATTCATGCAAATAAAAAAAACAAAAAAGAAAAGAAAAATCTGCACTCATGTAAAGATGCCACTCCTACTGTTTCGAGTCATAATGTACGTCTTATTTTTGTTATTCATGGAATTTCCTGCAGAGCATCAGTCTTGGTGGAAGAAAGTGTAATGAGATCTCCAAGAATCAAAGACAATGTCTACTAGGGAAAAAACACAACACAACCCACAAAGGGGAGGCTCTCAAGGGGCACAACACACACACACAATATAAAATAAATTATTTTATTAACATAAAATGCATAAAACATACATAATAGAATAGGGGCCAAAAGTCCCATATATACATGATAGAGAGAGGAGAGAGACCTACTAGCCGTTGGGGAGCTCCCAATGGACCCCAGTGGCTAGCTGGTCAAAAAGACCAGACTACCCATCATCAAATACAAAAAGACAAAAAATACAAAAAAGTCCTAAATACAATCTATAAAAATAAATAAACACACACACACACACACACACACACACACATATATATATATATATATATATATATATATATATATATATATCTTAACACTCCTCCTTTAACTTACGGTGAGATCACCAAAAGTTTGTCAAGGAGAAAATAGGATCTAACAGAAGGAAGTGCCTTGGTGAAGAAGTCCGTCAATTGATATTCAGAAGTTACCTAAGGCAATGATTTAAAAATTTTTTTATGGCCATTTGGCTTCATATGTAGAATCACACTAACAGTCTCATCTCAACTTCAAGTTTTTTTTGCCAGTGCAAGCATTTTGAACAAATAGCTTAGCCCACATTTGTTGTCTGAAATTTGAATATGTATTTTCAGCTTACAGACTTTGGACTTTCAAAAATCGGCCTTATCAAGAGCACTGCTAGTTTGGTTGAAAGTGAGACAGGAAGTTCCTCAAAGGTAGATGACCACAGCATACAAGTGTCTCTTGAATCTGCCCACTGTGAGGAGAAAATAAATCAGGGTCATGCAGCTGGCACTCCAGACTATTTGGCACCTGAAATTTTACTCGGAACTGAGCATGGTAGTATACTATCCTAAAGTTGGTATATGATCGCTGCAGTTTCTTTGCATGATTTTGTGACTGCTTTATCAAACATAGAAAGTTAACTTACTGAGTTTTGAACTCAGGCTGTAGTGCAGACTGGTGGTCTGTAGGCATCATCCTCTTTGAGTTTATAATGGGAATCCCCCCTTTCACAGCACAATCTCCTGAGGTATCATCTTGCATTATATATTGTGTCATTCTTGAGGATGTTTAATATCTGGTCTAGATTATGTTTCAATTTAATCCCCAGGGGTCAGAAAACACTTGTTTCAGCATTTGCATGAAGCAAGTTTTTTATATAATACTGTTTCTTGTGGATGATAACAAACCATGTGCGTGAAAATCTTTCTGGTTTGCTGTTCAGATAATGTCAGAAAAGATGCATCTTTGGTCCTTGGAATTCATGCATATATCAAGGTGTTGGGGAAATATCCCATTCCTTAGGATCCATGTGCACACTTACCCACACTCCGCTTATCCTCTCCGCCTTCATTGCATGAAAGTTTTTTTCAGGCGATGTTATTCTACTCAGATTATCTCTGCTTTTAGATCATAGCAACTGTGATGCACCTGAAATGCCCTTTTATTACATCTTGCCACCACAGAGCGTATGTTAATAGGTAGGGTGAATATGGTAGGAAATCCAACCAAATAATATTCTTTTCAGAGATGTGTTTTTTGAATTGCTTTCTATTTCTTAAAATATTTGTCATTTGAGTTGGTTACAATAAACCAGTTTGCAACACTATGTGGCTATGACCATAGTTACAAATCTAGCTGATATTTTGAATATCCCACAAAAAAATGTGATGTATATTCAAAATGAGATATTCGCAAATAAAACATGATATATTCAATATATCTCTCACTTTGAATATCTCGTGAGTTTAAAAAAAATGTTAAACACAATGCCATCTTTTGTTATGGCATGTTTCTATGCTTTTCTTCTTTTTATACAGGCATTCAATGCTGCCTTGCTGGCAAGGCAGCATATAATGCTGCATAGCAACAGCAGGCAGCATTGAATGCTGCCCACCCATTGAAGTGATGAAAGGGTTTCGTGTGCATGCGTTGGGAAGGGACACCCTCCTTTTATAGCATGTGGGAGGGGCCTCTCTCCCCTACTCCGTTCAATATGGGACTATTCAAAAGTCCAACAAAGTGTACAATGATCTACTGCGCTCTCAAATGCCCCCAACTTTATTAAGTTTCATATATGGTACACTGGATGTGGCATACTTGCATAATGTTTATGCTGTCTCTCTCTCTTTTATATATATATATATATATATATATATATATATATATATATATAGAGAGAGAGAGAGAGAGAGAGAGAGAGAGAGAGAGAGAGAGAGAGAGAGAGAGAGTTTTTGTTTTTCAACTTGCCAAGATTTTCCCCATTTTTTTCAAGAAAAACATTTTTTGAAAATCTTCCAAGGTAGTCCTTTGTCGAGAATATCCTGAGAAGGAGATTTGTGACTATGGCTATGATAGCTCATGCTCATAGTCACAATTCTCGTTCTCAGAATATTCTCTGCAAAGGGAAATCTTGGGATATTTTCAAAAAATGATTTTTTCTCGGAAACATCTCAGCTATATATATATGTGTGTGTATATATATATATATATATGTGTGTGTGTGTGTGTAGAGAGAGAGAGAGAGATTTGGGTTAGAAAAGAGAGAACTAGGTAGGAAGCACAAAAGGCAGCAATTAATCCCTATAGGATTTTAGTCCTATATCGAAGAGCGTGGGGTGCATAGTCACAAATCTCGTTCTCGGGATATTCTTGGTGTTTTAAAAATTGTGTTTTTCTCAGAATTTTTTTGGGAATTAAAAATAAAATTATAAACTTGTATTTTGAAAGAGAGAAAAAAGACATTCTGGATGAGCGGGAGAGTGGATGGAAAGAAAATCAAGAGCGTGTAGTTATTGGGCGAGTATTAGGTTATTATTGCCCATATATGTGAATGGGATTAGTCCCATATCGAAGAGAATGTGTGAGGGAAGCCTCCCACACACTTTATAAAAAGGAGGGCCTCCCATCTATTTTGTCGCAAAAGGAGCGTGCCCTCCTCACATTGGGTGAGCATTAAATGCCTCCCTTTTTTTAAAAGGATGGGCGTTAAAAGTTCCTCACTTTTTCAAGAAAGTAGGACTGGTAGAAGGTGGGCATTAAAAGATTCTTTTTCAAGAAAGTAAGAGAGAATCAAGAAAGGTTTGTTTTTTAATATTTTAGTTATGTTTAACTCGCGATAATATCGCGAGATATTAAAAATATGTGATATTTTGAAAACCTCATGATATTATCAGGAATATTATGTTTATTGAATATTTCATGATAATATCATGGGATTTTCAAAATCTCGGCGATATTTGTGACTATGGTGGGGAGGGAAGGCCCTCTTAAGATAAATATAATATTATGGTTTAGTTACCGAGGTATACTTAGATGTACTTATCGATGCTTCCTTTGTATTTGTTATTCTTTATATGTAAAATCCATTGAAAAAAAATCTTTTGGGTCGGACCCGGGTCGGGTTCGGACCCGACCCGGATCCGAACCGGGTACATGCCCCCCATGCTTATTTAAAGCACGAAGAGGGAAGGGGTTTTCATTCGAACCCCCCCCCCCCCCTCTCCCGCAACTCTCTCAGTCCCCCGCCTCTTCTCTCTCTCCCCGACCTTGACACCCCCCTCTCTCTTGTTCTCGTTTTTCAGCGAGCCCCGTCCGGCAACCCCCCTTCAACCTCATCCCTCTCTTCCCGCCACTCTCTCTCTCTCTCTTTCTCTCTCTCGTTTGCCTGCCGACGCCGACGTCAGTGACCTCCATGTACACCCCTAACTCCCTTCCCATTCAGATTTAGAGAAAAACCCGTAGCTTGATTGATCTTATGAAGAAAACTTAGAGGAAAGAGAAAAAAATCGTTGAGGAAGCTCTTTTTCTTTTCTCTTTTCATTTTCCTCACTCTTTTTCTCTCTCTTAACTCACGACTTTCTCTCTCTCTCTCTCTAGAAAACAATTTCTAGAGAGAGGGGTTTTCAACCCTTTATATAGTTTGAAAAGTCTCTAGCGGGGCTGACGCCCCCTTCTAGACCTTTAGGGGTAGAGTTCTACCCCTCTAAACCTTATCATTTTAATTTTAATATATATTTATTTTTTGTTTATCTTATGAAATATTCTACATTAGGGGGGGACACCCCCTTCTAGATGGTTAAGTGGGGTAGAGTTCTACCCTTCTAGATGGCTAGGTAGAACTCTACCTCATCTTTTCACTTTAAGTTCAAGTATTTGTTTTTAAAACTTTAAATTCATTTTAGTTTTAAATTGGCATGAATGGATTATGGACCCGATTTAGATTCACGATCCAAATTTGATTGGATCTCAACCTAGACTGGCTCCTAGTCAATATGGATCCTAGATTGAGTCCATATCCATATTAACATTGGTCCAACAGAGCAGGTCGAATCTGATCCAAACCGAAAAAGGCCCAAAAATAGAGGTCGGTCAATTTTAAAAAATACATTTTTTGAACCAACCGTTATCCGATTTTGACAAAACAGATCTCCTACGAGATCTACGTTTTGAATTCACATATTTTTCTTAACGTATTTAGATCTTGTCACTGGACTCTAGACCAGGTCCAGACCCAGGTTGACATCATCCCATATTTAATATTTTTTTATAATTTCAACATATTAAATATAAATATTTAATTTAAAAATTATATTTTTGAGCTTAAAAATTATTGAAAAATTACGAGATATTACATAGCAGGCCGCACAACCACAAGCTTGCAGTTGCAGCAGGCGGCCTACTGGCTCGTCTCTCTCTCTTTGACTCTCTCTATCTCTCTCAGTCTCTTTGATTTTGCAAATTTTGTTTTTTTTCTCATAAATTTGAAGAGGGAAGAAGTAAGAATCGAGGAACGTAATTTCGACTCAAGCATACTGCAGCTTGAACAGGTACTCTCTCTCTCTCTCTCTCAGTCAGCAGAGCAGACCGTAGGCTCGTAGCTGCAACCTAGAGGCCTGCTCTCTCTGTCTCTCTTAATTGATGCTAGTTTTGCACTGCTTCCTTGTTTTTGGTATTTTTTTACAATTTCCCTTCGATGTTTTTTTTACCGTCAACAATTAGATATTGAGATTAGCTGGATTGTAATGCTCAATAAACATTTCTTTTAATCATTAGCATCTTTTTATTATGAATGCATATGCAATAAATATATGATATTGCATTTTAGATGTTAAAATTTGCTATGAATCATATTTAGCAAAACTTGTTTTTTTCTAGCCTTTATGATTGATTTAGGACCTCAGGTTATTTGTTTTTTTTATATAAAATCATAATATACGATTTTGTTATATTTTTACTGTTGAAACTTGAATGGAGCACACAGAAACAGAGGCAGAGAGAGAGGTCGGCAGAGAGAGGAAAGTCTTATTCTTACCCTTAGGGCTAATCTCCTCTAGTTTAAATAGAGGTTAGCCTAAAGAGGAAATTATATATGGGTCCCTCATTATATATGAAATATCAAAAAAATGAACTTTAAGAATAAAAGAGAGTTCAGACGACTGATCTTAACACTCCCCCTCAAGCTGGAGCATAGATATCAATCATGCTCAGCTTGTCACAACAATGAGAGAAACTAGGCCTCACGAGAGCCTTGGTAAAGACATCAGCTACTTGTTCTTCGGAAGATACATGATCTGTGCAAATATAACCAGTCTAAACAAAGTCACGTACATAGTGTCAGTCAACTTCAATATGTTTAGTCCTTTCATGAAAAACTGGATTGTTGGCAATATATGTAGCAGCCCTATTGTCACACACCATCAATATAGGTAGGGATACTTTCACCTGAAGGTCGGTCAAAACTGATTTTACCCACATAATCTCAACTGCGGTCTGAGCCATAGCTCGGTATTCCGATTCAGCACTCGACCTGGCTACAACAGTTTGTTTCTTACTCCTCCAGGTAACGAGATTTCCTCCCACAAAAACACAGAATCTAGTTGTTGACTTTCTATCTTCAATAGACCCCACATAATCTGCGTCAGTGTAAACAACAACGTCCAAGGAAGAATTTTGTTTAAACAACAGTCCTTTACCAGAAGATGACTTTAAGTACCTGAGAACCATCATAGCGGCATCTCAGTGAACTTTGGTAGGTTTATCCATGAATTGACTGATTTTATTCACTGCTAATGAAATGTCAGGTCTAGTAACAGTCACATATAACAACTTACCCACCAAGGATCTAAAGCTGGCACTAACGACATATTCAGACTTCTCTTCGAACATATGAGTTTAGGGATCCATCAGAATGTTAGCTGGCTTCGCTCCTAGCATTCCAGTCTCTTTTAATAAATCCAACACATACTTTCTTTGTGACAAAACTAAGCCCTCTTTGTTTCTTGCAGCCTCGATACTCAGAAAATATCGGAGTGAACCAAGATCTTTAGTAACAAAATGTTTCTGAAGATGATCCTTTGTTGCAGAAATATCTTGGGCACTGCTCCCTGTCAATATGATGTCATCGACATATACCACCATAACCACAATTTCAGAACTAGTTTTCTTGATAAACAAAGAGTGGTCTGAAGCTGACCTGACAAATTCAAAATCCGACATTACCTCAAATAATTTGTGAAACCATGCCCGAGGGCTCTGCTTCAGGCCATAAATTGCCTTCTTCAACTTGCACACTTTCTGACACTCCCACTGAACCTCAAAGCCTGGGGGTTGTTGCATGTAGACTGTTTCATGCAAATCCCCATACAAAAAGTCATTCTTGACATCCAACTGAAACAAGGGCCATCCATAGTGCACAACAACAGAAAGAACGAGATGAATAGTGCCAAGACGAGCGACTGGGGAAAAAGTTTCAAAAAAGTCAACACCATAAGTCTGAGTATAGCCTTTTGCAACCAACCGGGCTTTGTACCTTTCAATTGACCCATCCGAGTTATATTTAATGGTATATACCCATTTGCAGCCAACAATATCTGCATCAGTAGGAGTATCAACCAAGTCCCAAGTGCCCCTAGAGCATAGGGCATCCATCTCATCCTGCATAGCCTGCATTCATTTGGGGTTGAATAGAGCTTGACTGTGATGAAGCGGAACAGAGGAGGCAGACAGAGCCGAAATAAAATTCTTCATAGATGCCCCAAGATTAACTTCTGAAACAAACTGAGAAATGGGATGAAGGGTGCATTGTCTTTTTCCCTTGCGCAGAGCAATAGGAAGATCATCATCAAGAGCAGAAACTTCAGTATGCTCAGAGATACTTACCTCAGGAGAAGGAGATAATGGGGGCATGGAGGTAGGTGGTAACCTGTGAGTATATACTATAGGAGGGTTTCAGTAGCGACACTCCCCAGAGGATGGAGCCAAAGACTGTGGAGGAAACGACTCTAAAGGAAAAGGAGGAATTGGCAGAGGAAGGACATCACCATGACTCTCCTGTAACCTTGGAGTAGTACTCGAAAAATATGGAATAGACTCAAAGAAGGTAACGTCCGCACTAACATACTCTTTATGGGATATAGGGTCATAGCAACGATATCCTTTTTTATTCTTAGGATACTCAAGGAAAACACATTTAATAGACTGCGAAGCAAGTTTATCTCGATCAGGACCCAGCTTATGCACAAAACACACACATCCAAAAACTTTAGGGGGGATAGGAAAGAGAGGAACCTCTGGATGGAGAATTCGAATTGGGATCTGGTCTTCTACAGAACTTGAAGGCATGCGATTTATAAGAAAGCCAACAGTCAAAACCGCATCGCCCCAGTATGACGCATGCATATTGGATTGAATCATTAGGCACCGAGCGACATTGAAGATTTGTCTATGTTTCCTCTCAGCCACACCATTTTGCTGGGATGTATGGGGACATGTAAATTGAGGTTGAATCCCATTAGCAGAATAGAATTGAAGCAAGTCTGTGGATTTGAACTCAAGAGCATTATCAGTGCGAACAATTTTAACACACATCAAATTGAGTTTTATTTCAGCAATTAAAGATTTAAGAATGACAGGGCCTTGAGACCGATCTTTTAACAGAAACACCCACGATAACCTTGAGAAGTCATCAACAATAACCAAATAATAACAACATTGAGTCCTACTAGGAATCCTACTCGGACCCCATACATCGACATGAAGAAGATCAAACAATCTTTGACTCGACGGACTCTGACTAGAGGGAAAGGAGCTTCGGCAATGTTTTCACAATTGACATGTTTCACACTGAAAAGAAACAAGAGGTATATAAGGAATGACACGACAAAGTTTTGGCACTGGAAGGTGACCCAGATGACGATGCCACAATAGAGGACTTGAGGATGATGTAACTGCAGAATAGACTGAACCCACTCGTTGATGTAGATAATACACACCACCTTCTTCATAACCGCCACCGATCCTCTTCCCCGTCAGCAAGTCCTGAAAAGTGCAACCCATAGGATAAAAAATCACCCTACAATTCGGCTCTTTTGTCATTCGACTGACAGATAATAGATTTTGTGGAAAAGAAGGAGCATGAAGAACATTTGACAATTGAAGAGTAGGAGAAATAGACATGTTTCCATGCCCTACAATTGGGGAAGAACTGCCATCAGTCAGAACTACCCTTTTTTTATCAGACACAGGTTTTAAATTTAAAAAATTACATGAATTTCCACACAAGTGTCTAGATGCTCCTGAATCAATGATCCACCTACCACCTTGGCCAGAAAGGCCATCACCTGTCGAGCCCGCAACCTCCGCAACAGGAGACTTCAAAGTGGATGAGCGTAAGGCAAGGAGCTCGTCATATTCAACCCTGCTAAGAGTTACAGAGTCATTGGAGTAATTTGCATCTGATTTAACCACTTGAGCCATAAGATAAAATAATGGGCTTGATTCAAAACGCAGGTACAACCACACGCGCACACAACCTGCTGAAAGTCCAGATCTGATGCACACTAACAACCAGCTATAAAACCGACAATATCAAGATTTAATTTCACAGATAAAATCTGGGATCCACGACCACCGACTAACCATCCACCTTAACAAGGTACTGCGATAGGCTGCATACCACAACCACGACAGGCTGCATACCACGACACCGCATCCAACACGATAGAGATGCGTCAGGTTCATGCCTGAAACTGATGACTTATTCAACATCCACTCTACCACCATTGACGCACTTTGAAGTCAGATCCAACACAGTCGGACAATCGGATCACAATAAGGAGAACGCGATCCAGATTACACACGAACACCAGTCGTTGTAGATGATGTCAACGATCACCATCTGATCTGCGTTTTTGCTGAAGAAGGAACGTTAGATCAGATCCTATACATTAAGGGTTCAAATCTGAATACTGCACGACCACCCGATCTGCTCAATCACAATGCAGAAACCACGACACCACCAAAGACAACACCAGAGACAGTGATGAAACACGACCCCTGATCTGAGATCATATCTGAACTATTCTTCATAAATCCAAAAGAAACTTAAAAAAAATAATCCTCCACGACATCTATGTCTCACGGCAATCCTCGGATCAGTTGATGAATTTTTTTTTGCTCCCCACGATACATGTTTCACGGCAGCACCAAATCAGTTGAAACAAAATATTTTTGACATCCAGATCCATGAACAGAATAGATTTTCTTCACCCCACTCGGATCCGTTATATAAAAAAAATCCACGGCTTTTACAGATCACCCATACCAGCCGCTACTCGATCCAGATGACAAACAAAATATCCACTGAGGTCTTTAGATCTGATTATAGATTTGTGTCAAGACATCAGATCTGTACACTTGTAAAGAAACAAAATACACACATTTTTTTTTTGAGCTTTCGTGCAGACAGAAGAAGTGCTCACGCTCCCCAAGACCTGCTGCTCTGATACCATGTTGAAACTTGAATGGAGCACAAAGAGAGAGAGAGAGAGTGAGAGAGAGAGAGAGAGGTCGACAGAGAGAGGAAAGTCTTATTCTTACCCTTAGGGCTAATCTCCTCTAGTTTAAATAGAGGTTAGCGTAAGGAGAAAATTACATATGGGTCCCTCATTATATATGAAATATCAAAAAAGGAACTTTAAGAATAAAAGAGACTTCAGACGACTGATCTTAACATTTATTAATAAATAAAAAAATCTTGACTCGTTATGTTTAACTATCCTCTCTCCATATGCATATATGTTTAATGTTATAATTATTTATTTTATTTTATTGTAATATATATATATATATACACACACACATTGCGTTGTAATCCCTTTGTTGTAGTAATTGCTTTGTGTTGCTTCATCATTGCAGGAACTAAGGGAAGTCGTAGATTGAGCGAAAGTACCGTGGAGGTTTGAAGATTAAAGTGCTTGAAATTCTAATGATGATTGAAGTTTGAAGAAGCTTTGGAACTTGAAGATTATTTATGGAGGCATTTGAAGACCTTTTCTTATCTTGTTTTTGCAAACTTTCGGTCTTCCATTGTAAGTTTGAGAGAGGGTGTTAAGATAAATGTAATATTATGGTTTAGTTACCGAGGTATACTTAGGTATACTTATCAGTGCTTCCTTTGTATTTGTTATTCTTTTATCCTTTTTGTTTTCTAGGTATGCCTATACCTTTGGTATACCTATTAGGTATTTAATATTTAGATTAAGTATACTTAAACGTATACTTGTAAGGTTAGAATAAGTATTTTTTGATTTGTATTTGTATGTTTATTTTTTAGTCATTATTTATGACTAATATTTATGTAAAATTTTTTTGTCAAAATGTTTTGAGCAAGCTGGTTGTTAGGACTATGCCTAACGGTTAGTTGGAGGAGGTCCAACTAGCCATACTTCCCCCCAACTAGCCATTAGGCTAGTCCTCTCCTTTTCTCTCTCTCACTCCCTTATATAAACGGTGTGTATGTGTGTTTTAGTGAGAGAGGATGGGTCTATATTGAGTGTGTGCATGAGTGTGGTAGTGGGGTTTTTCTTGTATATTTTTTTGTGTTTATTTCACATCAATAAAATATTTAGCTTTTTATATCTTGTTTCTTCTCTTGAATTTGCATGGCTTATTGTATATAGCCAAATGCATATTTATAATGCATTTGGATTTTATCGATTTTGTTATGTTTTGTTTCTTGTGTCTCGGGTTCCGTATCATTTCGGGTCATGTCCTCCCCCAACTCTGTAAATGGAAGGCCTCCCTCCCTTTTTCTTTTGTCAGATTTCAAGGTGTCTGCCAGCTCCATCACGTGGGGCAGGCAGTGATCATTTATTGCCTTGCCCCTATTATGAGGTGTGGGTATGTGAAAAAAAAGCTTTCATTTTTATGTTTTTTTTGCCTTTTGTTAAAATATCGGGAAAAATCCCATGGGCGTCACCCCTTGCACAAGCCAAAGCGTGGCGACTCTTTGGGGGCAAGGGGTAAGCCCACAGAGTTTTATGCTACTAGGACAGCGACCTTAAATACGACAGGCAAAGGCAACGCGGCTAGGTCTTTGATCCTGGAGGTGGTTTCTCCATGTAAATGTCAAAAAAAAAATGCTAACTAGATATTTAAAATATCACTTTTTTCATATATTTCTTGGTTATTGAATTTATTGCAAATTTTTTACAATAAATTCAAAATATCGCTGAGATTTGTGACTATGGTCATGCTTAACTGTAAATGGTGGGTTGTATATAAGCAACCTAACCTGACCTCATTGTAACCAGTGGGAACCAGAGCTGAAAGTTTATGCACACACAAACACATGCATCTGTTGCATAGGTATGGGTGCAGATATGCGGTAAAACATGGGTATGAGCGGTATGACAATTTTTGTAGATGAGTACATGGGAACGGATATATATAAAAGCATCTGCACATGTAAAAATACTCAATTATTTTACCTTTTACTAGATGCTTCTAATATGAAGTTATAGACTGTCAAGCTTATGAACTAAAAGCCTAAACATGTCAAAGATATGTGGTTAACTAATATTGAGAACTGCATGCCATTAACTGTAGCTTTCTCTTATATTTTATAAATGTTGTTGTGAAAGGGTGTGATTCATGCAATGTGTCATCTATTCTCCAAATTAGAAGATGGAAAACTTTGTAATGTAAACTGTTGCACAAAATGAATTCAGACGCACATCCAGATGCTGGATTCTTCATGTTTAGGTGCTATGACATGTGAGGTTCTCCCCTACTAATGGATTTTCGTGGGTGGGGGCAGGGGTCGCCTATCTTTCTTTTCAATTTTCCCTGTATATGGTCAAGAGAACTGCCTATTTAATTTTTGCTTGTATTTCAAAATTGTAGTTTGTAAACTGTATTTGGTTGTTTATCTTTTATTCCAGATAATATTTGACAACATCCTTAACCATAAGATCCCTTGGCCATCTGTCCCGGGTGAGATGTCATGCGAGGCAAAGGACTTAATTAGCAGGTGTGTGAAGATTTTCCTATTCCTAGGATACTTTTTTATATATTTTTTATTTTGTAGTTTCTCAAATGGTGCTTATAAGTGTAATGAAACCAAATATGCACAAGTACAATGCCACTAATGGGCTACAAAGAGTGCACAAACACAAAAAACTCTAATGGGCAAAATACAATAAGCCACAAAGGCTAGCACAAATAACTCACAAAAGAGTATTAGAGAGAGAGAGTACACAAAATATAAAAAAATATTTTATATTGAAAATGCTTGAGACAAGCATACCTAAGAGGCAAAGGGCCTCTTTAAATAGGCCTTTACAAGGCTCTAAGAGCCGTTGGGAAGCCTCCAACGACTCTAAGGGCCATTTACAAGAATGCCCTTTCACAAATGTGAAAGGGCCAAAATACAAAAAGAAAAAGAAAAGGTACAATGCTGCCCTTAATGGACAGCTCCTATTACATAATAAGAAAATAACAAAAATGCCCCTATAGGACATTACTAATTACAAAGCATGTAAGTATAATATATACATATAAATGTATATATACATATATAAATATGTATATATTTTAACACCCTCCATCAAATTGACGATGCGATCATTGAAAGTTTGTCTAGAAGGAATGAGAACCGGGGAGACGACAAAGCTTTGGTGAAGAAATCTACAAGTTGGCATTTTGATGTGACATAGGAAAGTTTAATAGTGCTCTTCAGATACTCATCATGAACATAATGGCCGTTTATCTCTATATGCTTTGTTCGTTTATGGAAGGTGTGGTTGCTGACAATATAAATCATACTTTTGTTGTCGCAACCCATCTTCAAAGGAATAGAGATGTTGACTCCCATGTCTTTAAGCAAACATCTCAACCAAACAATCTCAGTTGTAGTGGTCGACATTGCCCTATATTCAGCTTCAGTGGAAGACATCGACACCTATTATTTCTTGCATCTCCATGATATCAACAAATCACCAAGAAAAATACAATATCAGTATTAGAAATTTGATCATTGGCATTGCCACTCTCAATTAGAGTCAGTATAAGCAATTAAACTAGGAGATGAAGATAAAAAAATCCCTTTTGTCACTGTCTCCAAATATCTGATAATATGCATGACTGCCGCCATGTGAATAATGGTCGGTGCATGCTGAAATTGGCTTGCACTATGAACCACATATGCTATATCTGGCCTGGTGATAGATAAGTATGTAAGTGACCCAATCAACTGACAATAAGGGGTAGGATCTTCTAAAGGTATTCCATCATTGGCCCTCATCTTCGCTTGGATCACTTCTGGAGTATATCATTGTTTTTGTCAGTTAGTCCAAATTTAGCAATTATATCTGATGCAAGTTTTATCTGAGTTAGTCCCTCTAGGGAAATATGCAACTTCAATACCTAAAAAATACCTTAGAAATTTAAGGTCAGACATATCAAAATTTCTTTTAAGAACATTTTTAATTGTTTCAATGCCTTTTTTATCACTTCCTGTAATGATCATATCATCAACATATAACAACAAAATAGTTATATTGTTCCTTGCATTTCTAACAAAGAGAGTTGTATCAGTATAACAAGAGACAAAGCCATTATCAATAACGATTCTACTAAAGCGGTCATACCAATCCTTTAGAACTTGCTTAAGACCGTAAATAGTCTTTTTAAATTTTAAGAACTTTTCATTTTTCAAGGTCAAACCGAGGCGGATGATTCATATAAACTTTTTCACAAAGATCACCATTGAGATAAACAATTTTGATATCTAACTGATAAATAGGATGGATGTAGGCAATTAGAGTCCTAACACTAGTTATTCTAGCAATATAGGCAAAGGTTTCTTCATAATCAATACCATACTCCTGTGAATCTCTTTGCAACTAGCCTAGCCTTGTATCTTTTTAAAGAGCCATCACTTTTGGTTTTAATTTTAAACAACCATCGATACCCAATAACAATTTTTTTCTAAGGGTAAATTCACTACTTCCCATGTGTTGGCTTTGTTAAGAGCTTCTAATTCCAATTTCATGGCATCTACCCATTGTGAATGTTGTTTAGATTCATGAAAATTTGAGGGCTCATGATAGACATGGATTATCATAAAAAACACTCTATATCTTTGGGAAAAAGATTCGTAGGATACAAACCCGAGGAGGCATAAAAATCCTAAGAGTTTTTCTAGGTAATGGTTCCTTTAGATGTTCTAATGAAAGATTTTGTGAATAAGTTTCAAAATAAAGCATTTTGATGACTTTCCCCCTTGACTTGGCGCAAATGTCAGTAGCAAACTTCATTTGAGATAAAATGTACTCTCTAGGAAAGTATGCAACTTCAATGCCTAAAAAATATCTCAAATAACCCAAGTCAGACATGTCAATTTTTTTTTTAATATTTTTAATATCTCTAACTCCCTATTTGTCACTCCCAGTGATTATCATATCATCTACGTAAAGTAGAAGTATAACTACTTTGGTACCTATACTTTTAATAAAAAGAGCAATGTCAGTATAACGGGAATGAAAACCCAAAGAAGACATGACACTACTAATATATCATACCAGGCCTTTCAAGCCTGTTTAAGACCATACAAGACCTTTTTAAGTTTAAGAATTTTACCATTTTCAATATTAACTCCTGGCAGGAGTTCATATAGACCTTCTCACTTAATTTTCCGTTAAGAAAAGCATTTTTAACATCAAATTGATATATGGGATACTTTTTAATTGAAGCAACTGCTATAAAGGTCTTAACACTAGTCATTCTAGCTACTGGGGCAAAGGTTTTCTCACAGTAAATCCCATATTCTTGATAATATCCTTTGGCGACGAACCTGACTTTATATCTTTTTAGGGTCCCATCACTTTTGGTTTTATTCTTGAAAACTCATCTACATCTTATAGCTTTCTTCCCTAGAGGTAATGAAGTTACTTTTCAAGTATTAGCCCTTTTTAGAGCTTCTGATTCTACATTCATTGCTTCAACCCAATGTGGAATATTTTTAGCATCATTATAGTGCGATGGTTCATAGTACGAATATAAAGTTATTAAGCATGCTCTATAATTTGGTGTCAAAGTATCATATGATACAAACCTACTAGGTGGAATAGAGACCCGATTGGATCTTCTAAGTGGGGTTCCTTCTATAGGGGAATTATGTTTATATTTTTCTAAAGCACTTGGAGGATTTCTTTGCTCCCGTCGGGTATACACTTGTATTGGTTTATCAATAATATCATTACTTGATGGTAATTCAACAATTTCAGCATCTAAATGCTCATGATCATCACCATTCTTACTTGAATCATCATTTGAAGAAACATCACAAGAGGTTAATTCTGTAAGGAGTAAATAGGAAGGGAGAAAATGCGTACCGACACAAGATTTCAAAATCTGACTTGCACAAGATTCTTCTAAAATATTTGAGAAGCAAGATCCACCACTTCAAACTTCAAAGATCCAAAGGCACGCTTTTCGAGGCACTCAAAAAAGAAGAATCCCACCATCCTCTATCACCAACCTCGCTCTGATACCATGTAAAATTGTCTACGAAGAGACAATATGCATACAAGCACAAATACTTTATGAAAGATGTGCACGAAGGTACTCAGACAATACTTGAACAAAATACGCACAAAAAGCGTAAAAGTAGCAAACATGCACTAAGGCATGTATTTTATAGAAAAGAGCAAATGCTTGAGACTCTCAAGCTTAAGGAATAACAAGGGGGAACACCCCTATTTATACAAAAGCAAAGGGGTACAAGGGGGGCTCCCAAAGGAGTCGTTGGGGGGGCCCCCAATGTACCTTTATGAAAAATAAAAAAATAAAAAATACAAAAAAATAAAAAGAAATTACAACATATTTCAAGTGGAATATGTGCAAAATGTGAAATTACAAGAATACCCTTTTCGGGTATAAGAAAATAAAATATGTATATATATATATATAGAGAGAGAGAGAGAGATACATATACATATATGATATATATGTATAAGTACATATATTTATACTTACAACAATGGTTTTGGAGATACATTTTAACAAGTACATATGAGTGCTGTAATGAGAATTATTAGATATATTAAGAATTCTATGAGTCATGGATTGTTTTTATCATCTTCTTCCTCATTAGAAGTCATTGCATATTCAAATTTTGACTGGGGAGGGGATGTAAATGATAGACGCTCAACTACTGGTTTGTGTATTTTTGTAGGTGACTCCCTAATCTCTTGGCGATGCAAGAAGCAACAAAAGGTGTCTCTCTCCTTAACTGAAGCTGAGTATCGCGCCATGTCAACGACTACATCTGAGTTAGTACGGTTGCAACATCTACTAGAGGATTTGGGAATTCACACCACAGAACCCTCCAGATTATGCTGTGACAATAAGAGTGTTGTATATATCGCGAGCAATCATACGTTTCATGAGAGGACAAAATACATTGAAATGGATTGCCACTATGTTCGGGAAGAATTTCTGCGAAAGACTATCACATTGCCTTATGTTCCATCAGAGTATCAACTCGCGGACTTCTTCACCAAAGCACTTCCTTCACCTAGATTTCACTTCCTACTTGGCAAACTCTCGGTTGTTGCACCATGAGTTTGAGGCACTGGCGGAGCCACGGGTGGGCGGTCGCCCACCCCAGAATTAGAAACCAGGAATTTTTGTTTTCTTCCGATGTTAAAGAAAGAATATGCGTCCATGTGTGTTTTCTTCTGACGATGGTAGTGCTAATCTTTTCCCTTAATTTTTTTCACCTTATTGAATTGTGTAAAAACTGCAGAAGAGACAGGTTATTAGTTCGTGGGAGTTGGAGTTCTCTCTTGTGAATATTCAACAAAAATTTGTGTTTTTCCCCCAGCTTCTTCTTTTGTCATTTGTTCTTTGTGAAACCGCGCAACCTACGTTTATGGGGAACCCGGCTCCACTCATCCATATATCATCCTCTGTGATCAACTCCCTCTGGGATCTCATTGGTACTAAGTTGTTTTGATCAATCTGGCCCTATCGATGGGTTCAACACGGTTGATTTAATAGAAATCAATCTTTTGATAGTGTTCTTTAACAAAAAAAAAACATGATTTTCAATTTATTTTGACAGTGTTCTTTAACAAAAAAACCATGTTTTTATTAATGGTTATTGACTTTTGAATCAGCAAAAAGTCCTCCACATAAGTCGGATTCTGTCTATTCAAATGTCGATCTTCACTAAATGGATGATGTAGATCACATACACAGGGTCCAATTTGATGAAAACAACTTGCATCGGTGAGGTCCTAATGACAGGAAGGGCGATATGGATGACTGGAACCTAAATGTGGTTATGGGTGCCATGCAAAACACTATGTTTGCTTCACTAAATGGAGGAAAAGAGGGATTGAAAGTGTGTTGTTATAGCCTAGCCACGGGCAGGCCGATGCCATGAAGGCCCTCAGAATAATGAAACCAGATGGTACCATCAACTTGATGGCCATCGCCTTCTCCGACCAGGGAGGCTGCTTCTAGAAGAGCATGTCAGATCTACCACGCACAACCAAAATTTCTTCTGACGATGGGTGGGCGAAATTTTTTTGGCTCCGCCACTGGTCTGAATAAATGGATCGTCCTTCAAGACCACCTAATTAATGGTAATCCCATAATTTCATGGATTTCAGTTATTACATATAAATTTTTTTATCCCTCTCATATAAAAAAAAGGCAAAGAAATTCTTTGTAATTCTTTGTATAACATTGTCCCCGAGACCCGAAGTCTGCCCACCCAACGAAAAACTTCTAGCTCCGCCACTGGTTTGAGGGGGGTGTTAAGATATATATATATATATATATATATATATATATATATATATATATATATATATATATGTGTGTGTGTGTGTGTGTGTGTTTATTGTTAACCAAAATACCCATTAGGGGTATTTCGGTCTTTTCTCTATAATAGGTGTCAGCCCATTAGGGGATGACATTTCTGTATTTTATTTCATGTATTTATTTTTTGTCTTTTTCCTTTTTCACCTTTTGTCTTTTTCAGATTTGATGGGACAGCTCCATATAGCTGTTGGAGCTGCCCCAACAACTATATTTATGACCGTTGGGTGCAACCCCAACAGCCATATGGAGCTGCACCCTATTGGCTCCATTGTATTATATATTGGCCTCTTGTGGCCTTGTATTCCCAACTCATTCTTGAGTGCTTCTATGCAATAACAAGTTTTTAGACCCTTGTGTGGGTGGTTTCTTGATTCGATCAAGTATTTTTACTTGATTGAAAGTGTGTTCTTGCGTGTGTATCAGATTCAATCCACTTCATTACATGATCGTCTAATTGTTTTTGGCTTTACGGATGCTGATTGGGCGGGAGATCCGGATATGAATCGGTCTGTGTCAGGATTTTGCATCTTCTTGGGAAGTAATCTAATATCTTGGAGTAGCAAGAAGCAACGCACTGTAACCAGATCAAGTGCGGAGGCAGAATATCATTCTATGGCATTTCTCGTTGCAGAAATTACTTGGATTCATCATAGTCTCACTATTTTAAATAAGAAAGTTGGATGCTCCGTTATATATTGCGACAATCAGAGTGCTATCAAAATCTCGTTGAATCCCATTCATCATGGCAAAACTAAGCATATTCAATGTACAACTTAAGGGAAGCTGTAAGAAAGTTAGTGTATACAAATTTTGGATCGGGTCTGGGCAGACCTAATCCATTCTATAAAACACATCAAGTATGCTTGTAAGTTGTAATATTATTAAGGGTATTTTGGTAAAATACCAAACCCTATCCTGTAACATAAAATCAAGTGAATAGGCAGCAGCAAAATACACACAAAAAAATTTTAATGTGAACTGCTGCTCCTTGTTTCAACTTTTGTCTTCGTCCTCTTCTCACATTTTCTTGCAGGTATTCAGCAAGGATCAAAATCTAACAAATTCTTCTTGTGGCAAACAATCAAATAAAAAGTTATAATTTACTTCATCTTTTTCTTTAGTTTTCTCGAGTCCATCTTCATTTTCTAAAAAGGTCACGTCCTTAGAAACATAAAGTTTGTTATTCTTAAAGTCAAAACATCTATAGCCTTTTTGGTTTACACTCGATAAAGGCACATTCAATGGCTTTTGGGGATAATTTATCTCTTTTATGTAAGAGAACAAAGCACTTGCAACCAAAAATTCTAAAACATTTATAATCGATGATTTTTTTAAACAATGTTTCGTATGGAGAACATTTTGTAGGGATAAAGAGGGCATTCTATTTATCAAGTAGGTTGATGTTACAACGGCCTCGGGCCAAAAACTTTTTGCAATATTTTTAGAGATAAGTAGGGTCCTAGCGGTTTCTATAATGTCTATGTTTTCTTTCGGCTAACCCATGTTGTTGAGGAGTTCTTGGACAAGATTTTTTGTGACAAATTTCATTTTGTTTTAAATAATTTTGGAATTCATTGGATAAGTATTCCTTGCCCCAGTTGGATCTGTTTTTGGAGGTATCATTAAGTTTGGGACAATTTGGCCTTATGTGTCCCAGTTCATGATAATGATGACAACTGGCTTTCCTATATCCACCATTATAATTATTTTGCCTTCCAAAGTATGGAGGTTTGTAAGATTTAACATGATTGTTTGGTTTAGATAAGGGCAAAACTTCATCTCCCCCTTTAACCATACCAAGACGAGTTTCTTCTTGGCAAACTTCGGTAACCGCATCTTCCAAAGGAAAAGCTTTAGTTCTATGAAGGAGAGTGTAATGAAATATGCGAAAATACAAAACAAAGGCCTCTAAGGGCTTACATGATCATAAACACAAAGTGCACATACATATACACATGTCTAAGTAAGAGACAATCCAAAAACAGTAAGGCACTACACAAGCACTAAATGCATACAAGACATAAAAGAATTAAAAGAACACAAGAATATAAAAATATGCATTTTATTGAGCATGAATGCTTAAAAGAAGCGTTAAGAAATGAAAGGGGACAAATGCCCCTATTTATATATATGCAAGAGAGAGGGAGACCTCAATAGAGTTGTTGTACCTCTATTGACTAGTCAACTCTATCTTGACTAGTAAAAAAAAACCAACAACTTTGTTTGATATTTGACCAAATAGTCCCTATAAAAATAGAAAAGGACAAAAAATAAGTAAAAGTACTAATGTGCCCCTAATGGGCAGCCTATTTCAAGGATGAAAATGACCAAAATACTCCTGATGGGTATTTACCTATTACATCATTATAAATAAAATATATATACATATATATGAATATATATATATATATATATATATATATGTACAATATGAACATATATATACATGTACAACTTAATAGAGAGAAGATCTTACTTGCTCAAACTCGGGCCTAAGCCCATGTAAAAATTTGAAAAAAATGTTTTTTTTTTCATTTCTCTTTTTAGCTCCACATCTTCACTAGAAACCCATTTGGGTTCAAGAAGAGATAATTTGTCCCATAGTGAGCCTAGAGAGCTAAAATCATCATGAACGCTCATTTCACCTTGTTTGATTGTTCGTATCTTGCCTTGTAAGAAAAATTGTCTTGCAAAGTCTTTTTGGGTATACATGCCCTTTAAAAAGAACCAAACCTCATTGGCTTTACGAAATTTGGCAATGTTGGCACATATCTTGAGCTAAACATTGTTTCAAGAATCTTGGCATGGTTACTTTTTCAATCCTCTACCTTAGTTTGATGGTCTTGAATGACTTTCACATAAGGCTTTCTCTTGATCTCCTCTTTTGGTGAGCTTGAGTTGTGGTTCCAGAATGGTGCCCATGACATACTCTCAAAGTTTTTTTCCTTTGAGATTGTTCTCCATAGAGAATGCACACATCATGTAATTTGTGCCATTTAGCTTGAAGGAGAGATCGATTTTTTGTTCATCCTCCATTTTTTAATCACCACGAACACACAATCACTTTAAAGATGTTTTTTCTCAATAACCCGATGACTCTGATACCATGTAATGAAATTGTGGAAGTAGTAAAAGCAATGTCACTAAGGGCTTACAAGATTGCAATCACAAAAGTTCACAAGCACAACCCAATGCCACTAAGGGCTAACAAGATCACACTCACAATGTGCACAAGCAAAAGTCCATTAAGGGACAACACTAAGTAGCCAACAAAGGGCAACCACAAGAGTAAAAAATATAGATCTTTATTGATGAAATGTTGAGTGAAAAGCATAAAAGAATAGGGAGGAACAACCCCTATATATACAACACAAGAGGAAGGAGAGTGACCATTGGGAGCTCCCAATGGTCCGAAATATGACCGTTGGGAGTCCCAACGATTCTATGATCATTTTGACCATAGAGCCCTCAATGATTCTCCAAAATAACAGAAAATAAAAAGAAAAAGAAACTATTTAAAAACAATTTTATTACATGTGAAATGACTAAAATGCCCCTATATGGAATTTACCTATATATATATACATGTATACATGTTTACATATATTTTAACGAACATATCCCTAAAGCTTCTTTCCTTTAAGATTATTCTCCGTAGCGGAGGCCCACATCATGTGGTTAGTACCATTGAGCTTGAAGAAGAGATCTATCTTGGAATCATGCTCCATGTTGAGAGAGAGAGAGAGAGGTAAATGTGAAAGAACACGTCCACTTGAGTCCCCGTAAGCACCACGAACACACACTTTTTTATGCTTTCTCACGAACACCAACTAGTGATGGTCACTCTTCACAAGTCCAAGAGCATTGTGATTCTGATACCATATAATGAAACAAGCGGAAGATACAAACAAGAGCCACTAAGGGCATACAAAAGCGCAAACACAATGTGCACAATCACAAGTCCACTAGGGACAATACAA
The DNA here is from genome assembly GCF_984573655.1 of Nuphar pumila. Classification (NCBI taxonomy): domain Eukaryota; kingdom Viridiplantae; phylum Streptophyta; class Magnoliopsida; order Nymphaeales; family Nymphaeaceae; genus Nuphar; species Nuphar pumila. Next base: position 137,726,968 of record NC_143253.1, read on the forward strand.
AGAGCCAACAAGGGCTTAATACAAGGCAACAAAAAAAAATAGTCTTTATTGATAATATGCTTTAGCAAAAAGCATAAAATGAATGGAGACAAGGAGTCCCTATTTATATACAAAGAGACTATAGGCAAGAAGCCTTGGGATCTCTCAATGGCTCTAATTATAGCCTTTGGGAGCAATCCCAACAACTCTATGATTAATGACCATAGAGCCCCTAAAACCAAAAGAGAAATACAAAAAAGAAGTACAAAACTGTCCCTATAGGGCAGACCTAATTACAAAAGGTAAAAAGACTAAAATGCCCCTATAGGACATTACTAATTACAAAGCATGTAAGCATGATATATATACATATAAATGTATATATATACATATAAATGTATATATATACATATAAATGTATATATATATATAAGCAAGTCAATATATATACATATATAAATATGTATATATTTTAACAATAAGTTGGTCAAGTGCTCACACTAAGCACCTGGCTGGCTGACTCCAAGTTGTTTCGACGCATATGGTGATTGGTAATTGTTATACTGAAAACGTGTGCATACATTTGATTATTTTTTATTAATAATTTTCAGCTTAGATCCTCAAAGATTTGCTTCCTTGTTTCATGCTCATGCAGACACACATATTAGATAGTGAGAACAAGCATGGCATATACAATCTATGGGCAAGCTTCCACCCTTGGGAGAATCACTCTCCCATGTTTTGAGAGAATAATTCTCAAGAGGGCCATCTCTCGGTGCATTGCAAATGCGAAAGTGTGGTGTCTTGAGAAAGTTCTCTCATTTGAGAAAATAGAGGCCCATCTCCTCGACAAAGGGAGTCACAAGTCCAACTTTGTGACTCTTTCTCAAGGAAAATGATTCTCAAGTGGATCGTTCTCTCGAATTGAAGGTGCTTGCATGAATGCCCTACAGAAGCTCCTAAACACCACCATTAACTCAAGATTGCCAGCATGGTTTCACAGTATGGGATTTCATAAGCTATCTTTTTTCTTGCCTCTTCATTTACAATAATGCAATCATGCAATGCCTGTGAATTAATTGCAAGCAACCTGTATGTGATTGACAGCAACATTATTTCTTATACAACGTTTTGTAACTTTTGTTTATTGGGACTGGATGACAAGAAAAAATTCAAGACAAAAAATTATAATGATCCTTAGATTATAGTCAGCTCCCTGTCAATAACACGTCAACCCGACCCAAATCAGTGCTCTAAGCCTCTAACCAAGATTTTTTATAAGCCCGTAATAGATTAGGTCTTCCTGTCTCCCCACTTTTTAGATTGAGAATGGTTTAGGGTTAACATTTCTGTCAAATTTATTCATGTATGAATTAGGTGGACAGTGGCCCCTTGGATAACTTTGATTACAAGGTGCTAGCCTGCCACCCTCTTCTACTCATACCTAGGACCAAACCACTACCAAGTGTTATTTCTATGTTATGTATGGCTGTGCCTAAGGGCGTACCAGTTGAAGTAGATTTCACTGCATTGATTATTTGAGATGCCAGCCTTTGTGTGTGTGTGTGTGTGTGTGTGTGTTATATTTATATATTTGCTATCCTCATGGGGGTAAGGAACCCCCTAATTGGAACTCATAGGGGAGGGAGAGGGGGAGGGGGGGGGGATTGTTTTGACCAAATGTGACTTCGTGGATTTGTTCAGCATGATCAAAATAGTAGGAATATACCCTTGGTTCATAGTTTTTTGACGTAAAAATTATGTTTTTTTGAGGTTTGAAAATTTGGTACATTGTAGGCGATTGGTTTTTCAATCTTTGTAAAATCTGACATATATACATCAGAAAAACATGATCCAAAGGTCAGTTTCTACTAAATTTGATGTGTAGATCACATATGCAAAAAAAGTGAAAAAATAAAAAATATTACATTTTTTCACTAGGGGGTTCCTTACCCACGAGAGTAGCAAATGAGAGAGAGAGAGCTTCCAGACCATTTATCTTCCAAACCGTCTCAAACTTCTTTGAAAAACATACTTGCATGAGTTTTTTGCATAATCCTAACCTATAGATGTGTTTATCAATGTTTATTTACTAAAAACCATGTTTTGGATTGAATCAATTTAACAAGAATTCTTGATTTTTAGCTGTCACGTAAGTGCGGGTGCAGATATATAAATGTATGTATTTATTTTATTTATTTATTTATTTATTTATATATATATATATATATATTTATTATGTATGTACATATCTATGTGTGAAACTGGACTTGGTTAGGATTAACATAGTCCAGTTTCGAACAGAAATGTACTCAAGTATGGTTGACTGCACCTAACACTACAGAAGATGTGTCCAAGTGTCACACCTGCACTGACGCGGGTATGACACGGGTGTGTTGTCCTTTTAGAAGTGCCTGTGTTACATAGATTTTTAGTTAATCAAGTTTTTGTGCAATATATGCCGTTGATTTTTTCGTGGAGCTAAAAACACATCAAAACATGAAAAATGCTTAAACTAATGTGTTTTCTACTAATAAAGTATAGACTCTATAGAGATCATATCTATGGATTTAGATTAAACAAAAAACACATGTATGTTTTTTAATGAAGCATGGGATGATCTGGGAGATAAATTGTCCGGAAGCTACATATTACTCCCTCTCTCTCTCTCTCTCTCTCTATATATATATATATATATATATATATAATTTTGTTTGTACTTATATATGTGAAGCTTCCTGTTGTTGAATTGTTCAAGAATATGGTGTTTGCAGACTTCTTGTTCATGATCATGACCAACGTCTTGGAGCAAACGGATCATCAGAGGTAGACACCAAGCTAATACTCAAGCTAATGAGTTTCACTGATTATCTTGCTTGGAGATGGTCTGATATGCACCTGTGCAGGTGAAAGCACATCCTTTTTTCAAGGACATGAACTGGGAGACCCTTGCCTTGCAGAAGGTAGCTGTGTTTTCTCCAGTTTGGAAGCTTTACTGATTAGGTGTTCATATATGTCATTGCTAACTCATGCTACATGTGTTCCATGATTGCTTTTGTTATTGCCGTTCATTTCTTATTTTTTGTTCGCTATGCAATTGAGATCTTGTATCTGGGTTGTTTTTTGTGATATTGTAGCCTAGTTTCCTAAAATTGCAGTTTCTTTTGAAGTTTTGGTGCTCTTATACTATTTGTGGGGTATTATAAATGTTCAAAACTGATGGAGCTGGATCTGTAATTTGTGTTCGTAGGCTGCCTTTGTGCCACATCCTAACAATCCAGACGACACAAGTTATTTTATTTCTCAGTGCTTTCAAGAGTCAACTCAGATTTCACAAGACCTAAACTCAAGTGAAGATGCTTCTACTGTTTGTAGCTCAGGCTCCATGGATGGTGACTTTGAAGGGAATGTACGTATCTCTACTTAACCATATGATTAAGCAGATTTAGCTTGCAAGTTTTTGAATTAGTTTCTTTGTATGTCTTGGCAGTATTCTGCCTGCTCGCATTTGTTAACAGTCTTACATTCTCATATTTTAAATGACTTGCATTCAAACTGCCCTTTCATGCAATGCTTCTTATATTTAACGTCCTTTTGCAGTAAAGGATCCAAAGTTTTCATCTTTCAACGTGCTTGCACTTGCGTCCTTGTATGATTCTTCTATTAATGTTTGGGAATTTTGTGCCTACTATTTGACACACTATAGTGTGTGTGTGTGTGTGTGTGTGTGTGTGTGTGTGTGTGTTCATATCTAGAGGCAGTGATCTATACTGTAGACAGAAAAATAAGTACTAGTCTTGATGTGCACCAGATCAACCTAGTCTGATTAAGAAATACTGGCAGATGAAAAGGAATCTGTTATCCGAACCTGAACTAAGTCTCTCTTTCTTGCATAGTATGTATTTAAGACAGAGAGAAATTCTTATTGATGAGTGACCTTGACCATGGTATGCGATTAAAGCATCAATTTATCACTTTACATTTGATACCTACAGTCTTCAATATTGCTGCCCTGCTTTGAACCACATGCATGTAACCATTTTTATGTTTAATCGCCTCTCATTATGCAACGTACACCATGTATTACATGAAAGTTTTCTCCAGAATCAATGATCAGGAAACTGTAGAGAAGAAAAGAGAATGGGGCTGCAACTATTCACGATTTTCCCTTATGTGAAAATCGTGATCTCTACCTTTTAATTTATAAAACAAAACCTAATACAGGTATTTACAAGTATGCCCTAATATTGGCTGGACATGTTACACAAAGGTAGTTTGGATCCGGATCCGGATCCAGATCCAAACTTAAATACAAATACAATACAAATGCACGATAGCTGCCCTGTCTAACAGTCCCCCTCAAGTTGTGCATGATTTTGAATCATGGACAACTTGCTCTTTAGGAACCAAAAACGACACTTTGTGAGTCCCTCAGTGAACAAATCAGCCACTTGGTCTTCTGTTTTAACATAATGGGGCTCAATCTCTTTTTCCTCAATCTTCTGCCTGATAAAATGCTAATCAATCTCAATGTGTTTGGTTTTGCTGTGATGAATAGGATTAAGAGATATTTGAATAGCACTTTGGTTGTCACAAAGGAGGAAGCAACTAGCAATCGATTCCTTTAATTCTGTTAACAAATGTCTAGTCCATGTTACTTCTGTCGTAGCAGCAGCCATCGCCCTGTATTCGGCTTTCGTGCTAGATCTAGCCACTGCCTTTTGTTTTCTACTACTCCAGGAAACAAGATTGGCACCAATGAAAACCCCGTATCCTGAAACTGACTTTCGATCATCAGGATCTCTGGCCCAGTCTGCATCTGAATAAGCAATGATGTCATGAGCAGTACTTATGGTTCTGCTTTTAGTGTACAAAAGTCCATCACCAACAGTACTCTTCAAGTATCTCAGTATCCTTTTTACTGCATCCATGTGTCCCGTTCTTGGCTCATGCATGAATTGAGAAACTTGATTGACTGAATATGTGATATCAGGCCTGGTAAACGTGAGATATTGAAGCATTCCCACTAAACTCCGATATTTGGTGGAATCATGATACAAGTCTCTGTCTTGCGTACTTAATTTCTGGTTAAGCACACTAGGAGTAGCAAGAGGTTTGCAATCCTTCATTCCAGCCTTTTCTAACAGATCGAGAGTGTATTTATGTTGGGTTAAAGTAAGCTTATTTTCTTGATTATCCACCTCTACTCCAAGAAAGTACCGAAGATTTCCAAGGTCCTTCATTTTGAATCTTTGGCTCGGAAGATTTTTAGTCTCTTGAACATGGTTCTCACTACTTCCTGTAATAATTATATCATCGACATATATCAATAAGAAGGTAGTAGACTCCTTACTTCGATGAATAAAAAGAGAATGATCCAATTGCGATCGATAAAAACCATGTCTTTGAATTTCTAGGGAGAAACTCTCAAACCAAGATCGAGACGCTTGTTTCAAGCCATAGAGGGCTCGATTTAATCTGCAGACATACTCCTTTGAATCTCTTTCTGTGTACCCTGTGTTAGAATACAGTATGGATATATGCGTATGGATCTGGATCCAGATCCATACGCATATTGTATAAACACATGCCATATAACCTCATTAATGGCATTTTTGTAATATCGTTGTACATGTTTTTACCTTTTAATGTTAGGGTTTCGGTGGTCGAGCTGTGTGAGCCGCCCCAGCCATTGTGACTTCTCTCTCTCCCTCTCTCTCTTTCTCTCTCTCTCTCTCTCCTTATTTCCTGTATACCAATCTAATATGGTATCAGAGCACACAGGTTAATCCTGTGCGTGAAGAACTTCCAGCGTGATCATCTCGTGGTTCGTCAGCGTGAACAGCAACCCCAGCTCCCAGCGTGATCATCTCGTGGTTCGTCAGCGTGAACAACCCCAGCGTGAAGAAGTTCCAGCGTGATCATCTCGTGGTTCGTCAGCGTGGACAGGTCCCAACGTGATCATCTTCTTTTTTATCTGAAATCTCATCTTCTGAAAGTTGGTACTTTCCTTTTCCCCTTTTTCCTTTCAGCGTGCTCATCCATCTTTTCTTCTCTGTTAATGATTTATCTTCTTCATCTTCTCTGTTAATCATTTATCTTCTTCATCTGTTAATCGTCTTTGATTCCAGAAATTTATTTATTCTTTTTATTCATTCTTTGATTTCCAGAACTTCTTTGATTCCAGAAATTTTTTTTCTCTTTATTGCTATTTTAGTGTCCCCTGTGCAACGTCTGTCAGTTTCATTCATTTTATTTTTTATTGAATCCAGAAATTCTTCCTTTTATTGCTATTTTAGTGTCCCCTGTGCAACGCCTACAGGCAGATTGTAATTGTTTACAATCTTGATTCTGAAAAAAAAAAAAGGCGGTTATTTCCAGATATCGGTAGCACAGGTACATGTCTTATTGAGGTTCTCCTGCTTGATTAAGTGATCTCAAACCTGTTTGTTTCTTTCCATTCGTTTTGTTTGCTTATTCATTGTCCCATTGATATGGATTTCCATTCGTCATCCGGTCCCTCTGCAAATTTCTTGAGTCAGCTCGTTACAGAAAAACTTACTCATTCTAATTTCTTGACTTGGAAGAGGCAAATCCTTCCTTTTATACGGAGTCAGGATCTCGATGAACATCTAGATGGTTTAGTTCCTATACCATCACGACTTATTTTGCAGGAAACCAAAGATGAGAAGGGTGACACAATTACCATTTCTATTAAGAATCCAGAGTATACAGCTTGGAGGAAGCGGGATCAGTCTTTGGTTGCTTATATTACGTCAACACTCTCTCAAGAAGTGTTGGTTACTCTTTCAGATGATTGCACTGCGGCGGATCTATGGAGTAAGCTGTCTCAGACATATTCTCAGATATCAGAAGCCCGAGTTATGTACTTAAAAAATGAATTTCAAAGTTTGAAGAAAGGCTCCATGACAGTCATGGAATACATAGGCCGCTTGAAGAGTATTACCGATCAATTGGCGGTTATTGGAAGTGCTATTGCAGATAAAGATAAAGTTCAACAACTTCTCAATGGATTGGGTCCTGATTTTGACATGCTTACCACGGCTTTATCATGCCTTCCGCAGTTGCCCACTTTTGACGATCTTCAAGCGAAGCTTCTCCAGCATGAGATGATTATGAAACAACGGGCAGAAGGAAATGAATCTGCTCGTCCTCATTCAGTATTGGCCATGGACACTTCTGTAGGTTTTGGACGAGGGAATGGAGGGCATCAAGGAGGCAGAGGCCGCGGACGTTTTGGGCAGGGAGGACGTGGTATTTTGCCTACACCTAATATTTCAGGGGTTTTTAATACAGTAAATCAGAGGAGAGTGCCCACTTGTTTCTTATGCAACAAAAGAGGACATGTGAAAGCTGATTGTTGGTTTAATCTACAGAATAAAGGAAAAATAAACAAAATTGAGCATAAATCAGCTACTCCTATGGACACAAAAGGGCCATCCACAGATGTGCAACAACTTTTGTTATCAGCATTGTCACAGATGACGATCAAGCAAAATGAACAAGGCGAGTGGTATGTTGATTCAGGTGCCGCCACACATGTTACGGGTAATGCGGGTAAGTTATCTCACTTATTACCTTATTTTGAAAAAGGTAGTATAGTTACGGGAGATGGAACTTATCACTCCATTAGTCATACTGGCAGTGCACATATCCCTATGTCAAAGTCCTCACTCCACTTGTCCAATGTCTTTCTTGCTCCTAATATTAAAAAAAACATTGTTTCTGTAGCTAAACTTGTTGACGATATGAATTCTTCCGTCGAATTTACTCCCTCTTCTGTTTATGTTAAGGATCTACGAATGAAGGAGACGTTCGCTAAGGGGGAGCGACAAGGAAACATGTACGTCTTCAAGGAGGTTCCTTCAGTGTCTTCATCTTCAGTCCCAGTTCTCCAGTTGAAGTCGTCCAAGTATTCTTCAGTGTCTTCACCTTCAGAGTCTTTGTTTTTTCCTTCATTGAAAGTTTTTAATTCATCTCATTGTAATAAGTCAAATATTTGGCATAGTCGTTTGGGACATTGTAGTCGGGGTTTCGTTAAAAACCTTGTATCTGATGGTCTCCTTCCAGAGTCTAGTTTATGTTCATTTTTTGATAATAATAATAAATGTTCTTCATGCGAACTCTGCAAAAGTCATGTTCTTCCTTTTCATATTATAAATAAAAGAGCTTCAAAGCCATTTGAGATTATTTGTTCTGATGTTTGGGGACCCGCACCTATTCCTTCTCTTTCTGGCAGTCGCTACTATGTTATCTTTATTGATTCTTATTCCCGTTATACTTGGATATATTTCTTAAAACACAAGCATGAAGTTTTTCAAATATTTCGGGAATTCCATTCGATGGTCAAAACAAAGTTTGCTTGTGATATTGTGCATTTACAATGTGATGGTGGAGGAGAGTATTCATCGAACGAGTTTATTGCCTTTCTTCGGGATAAAGGAATAAGTCGACAGGTTTCTTGCCCTCATACCCCTCAACAAAATGGGGTTGTGGAGAGGAAACACAGGCATATTGTAGAGAGCGCAATGAGCATGCTACATGACAGCAATATGCCCGTTAGTCTCTGGACAGAAGTTTTTCACACATCTGTTCATATCATAAATCGTCTTCCTATGACACTTTTGGATCGGAAATCTCCCTATTATACTTTATTCGAGCAACATCCCTCTTACGATGAGCTGCGTGTTTTTTGTTGTGTATGTTATGTACATGTTGATTCATCTCTGCGAAATAAGTTTCAAGACAAGGCTGTCAAGTGCAGATTTGTTGGGTATGCAGATTGTAGAAGATGAACCGACCCTGAGAGAGAGAGAGAGAGAGAGAGAGAGAGAGAGAGAGAGAGAGACGGCTGAACATGAAAACAGAAATCATTAATCCATCATTAGGGCTTCTCTCTATATTAAATAGAGAGAGGCAAAACAAAGAAATTACATCTAAGACCTTATGAAAAAAGTATTTCAGAAAATCTCTAATAAAGAATAACTTAACCTAAAAACCACCTATTCTCAACACTCCCCCTCAAGCTGGAGCATAGATATCTATCATGCTCAGCTTGTCACAGCATCTGGAGAAATTAGGCCTAGCAAGAGGCTTTGTAAACATATCTGCAACTTGGTCTTCAGACTTTAGGTATTTTGTAGTGATATGACCAGCTTGAATCATATCTCTTACATGGTGACAATCAACCTCAATGTGCTTTGTTCTCTCATGAAAGACAGGATTGTTTGCTATATATGTTGCCGCTTTGTTATCACACATCATGGTCATTGGAGAGGAAACCTTCACCTGGAGATCATTAAGAACAGTGCGAACCCATATCAATTCAGCAGCTGTTTGGGCCATAGCCCGATATTCTGATTCTGCACTCGACCTGGAAACCACATTTTGTTTCTTACTTCTCCATGAAATCAAGTTGTCTCCCAGAAACACACAGAATCCTGTGGTAGACTTTCTATCTACTACAGATCCAGCATAGTCAGCATCAGAATAAGCTACTATCTCCAGTGTTCCACCTTTCTTGAACAGTAACCCCTTTCCAGGAGAGGACTTTAGATATCTGAGAATCATTATGGCTGCATTCCAGTGTACCTCAGTTGGTTTGTCCATGAACTGGCTAACTTTGCTTACTGCTAAAGCAATATCTGGTCTGGTCACAGTTACATATAGTAACTTCCCTACTAGTGAGCGATAGCGTTTGCTATCAACAGGTTTTGACCCTTCTTCAACCAACTGAACTTTATGGTCCATGGGAATATTTGCTGGTTTAGCTTCCAACATGCCTGTTTCCTTTAATAAGTCAAGAACATACTTTCGTTGAGACAGAACCATCCCTTCACGGCTTCTAGCAACTTCTATACCCAGAAAATACCTGAGTGAACCAAGGTCTTTTGTAACAAAGTGTTTGTGAAGATGAGCTTTTGTGGCTTCAATAGCTTTCACATCATCTCCTGTAAGAATGATGTCATCCACATATACTACCATAACAACTATGCCAGAGCTAGTTTTCTTTATAAAAAGAGTATGATCTGTTGCTGATCTGTTAAAACCAAAGCTTGACATCACTTCAAACAACTTTTGAAACCATGCACGAGGACTTTGTTTCAAGCCATAAATCGCCTTTCTCAATTTGCACACCTTATGACACTCCCCCTTAACCTCAAAACCTGGAGGTTGTTGCATGTAAACGGTCTCAGAGAGATCCCCATAAAGAAATGCATTTTTCACATCTAATTGACACAAGTTTCAGCCATGCTGAACAACTACTGAGAGAACAAGACGGATGGTACCCATCCGTGCAACAGGAGAAAACGTTTCAAAGAAGTCAATTCCATATGTCTGGGTATATCCTTTCGCGACTAATCTGGCCTTGTACCTTTCAATAGAACCATCAGATTTATACTTTATTGTATATACCCATTTACAACCAACAATGTCAGCATCTGCTGGGGAATCAACTAGATCCCAGGTATGCTGAGATACCAAAGCTGTCATTTCTTCTTGCATAGCCATCTTTCAGCGATTATCAAGTGCTGCCTGCTGATAGTTCAAAGGAATGGTTTCAGCAGACAAGGCTGAAATAAAAGACTTCATCTTATGTCCAATTCTGGCATGGGAGACAAAATGAGCTATGGGATATAAGGTGCATTGTCTTGTCCCTTTTCGTAGAGCAATAGGCCTGTTATCATCATCCTGAAGAACACTATTGTCAGTAGAACTTACCTCAGGAGAAGAAGAAGATGAAGGCTCTTGCGGAAGTGGAGCTCTACGCACATATACCAATGGAGGATTATTAAATCTGGAAGAGGATGAAGTTTGGTTCGGTAAGGAGGGCACATATTCCAAAGGAAAAGGAGGTATAGGTAATGGAAAAGACTCAGCTGGATCAACCTGCAGTGGAGAACCGGAACTAGAGTAATATGGAGAGGATTCCAGGAAAGATACGTCCGCACTGACATACTCTCGGCGAGAAATAGGATCATAACATTGATAGCCCTTCTGATTTTTCGGATAACCAATAAATATGCATTTTGTAGCTTGAGCTGCTAATTTATCACGGTCAGGGCCAAGTTTATGAACAAAACAGACACATCCAAATATTTTTGGTGAGAAAGAAAAAAGTGGGGCATTAGGTTTTAGGATATGTAATGGAATTTGATCACCCACAGAAGACGAAGGCATGCGGTTGATCAGATAGCAAGCAGTGGTAATCGCATCACCCCAATATGACGCAGGAACATTGGATTGAATCATAATGGTCCTTGCAACATCAAGGAGGTGCCGATGTTTTCGCTCAGCCACCCCATTTTGTTGAGATGAATAGGCACAAGAAGTTTGTGGTTGGATGCCATGATCTTGGTAAAATTGTAACAAATCTTTTGATTTAAACTCAAGAGCATTATCAGTGCGAACAATCTTGACAATAGATTCAAACTGAGTTTTTATTTCAAGAATTAGGGATTTGATAAGACTTGAAACTTCAGATCGTTCTTTTATTAAAAATACCCATGATAACTTAGAGAAATCATCAACAATAACAAGATAATACCGACACTGAGTCCTAGTAGGAATCTTACTAGGACCCCATACATCTGCATGAAGAAGTTCAAAAACTTTATTACTAGACTGACTCTGACTCAAAGGGAACGAACTTCGATGATGCTTGCCCAACTGACATGCTTTACACTGAAATGATGTGGTGGAAGAAATCTGAGGAAAGACCGACCGAAGCTTTGACAATGAAGGATGACCAAGACGACGATGCCACTGAACAGGGCTGAATGAATGGTCCACTGCAGCATGAACAGAACCCATTGGATGATGTAGGTAGTAAATTCCATTTTCTTCATAGCCTCCACCAATCTTCTTCCCCGTCAGCAAATCCTGAAAATGACAACCCATTGGATCAAATATTACTCTACAATTTTGTTCTTTTATAAGGCAACTAACAGAAAGTAAACTTTGAGGAAAGTTTGGAGCATGAAGAGCATTTTTCAACTGTAATGAGGAGGATATAGAAATATTTCCCTGACCAACAACCGAGGAGGAGCTCCCATCGGCTAATGAGACTCCAAGTTGAGCCTTAATGACCTTTAGATCTGAAAAAACACGAGAGTTTCCACACAAATGTTTGGATGCACCAGAGTCAATAACCCACTTACTATCATTCGGATGGAGATGATTCCCGGTTGAATAGGCAATACCAGCTACAGGAGAACTGGAACTCAAAGGTCCGAGAGCAATCAACTCATCATATTCCGCACGACTAAGGGTGATACTACTTTCATTTGCAGTGATATTCTCTTGTGCATTAGTTGCCTCAATAGTAGTAACATGAGCTTTAGGATTATATGACTTTGATGCAGAAGAGATTGGCCGACCATGCTTATCCCAACAACGATCTTTTAAATGTCCAGACTTTCCACAGAATGTACATTGAAGCTTTCCTCTGCCTCCCATACCACGTCCACGTCCTCGTCCTCTGATATTCTGAATATTTCCACGGCCATAACTAGATGGGGCAACAAGAGCAGATGTCTGAGTCACAGGCTGAGATTGTGGCAGAGATATCGCAAGTCTACTCAGACGATTGTAAGCGTCAGCAAGAGTCAGAACATCTGAACCAGTCAACATTTGAACTTTTGCAACAGAAAAATCTGAAGAGAGACCTGTAAGAAAACGAGCAACCATGGTTTGTTCTTGATGATCCTTTTGCTTCGAGCAACACAGAGGCCGGTGAGCATTAAGTCTTTCAAACGCAGCTTTGACAGAGGCATAGTACTGGGCCAAGGTCTGATCTCCCTGTTGCAAGTTATATATTTCTTGTTCGACTTGTAGGACACGACTCACATTCGTTTCTTGTGAGTATGTATCACGAAGATTGTCCCACATTAGTTTGGTTGTATTATAGTAGATCAATCCATCTGCAATATGGGGTTCGACACTGTTCATGATCCATGACATAACTATGTCATTATCTTCATCCCAAGTAACATATTTTCTCAATCTCTCAGTGGGTTCGCCTTCCAACAAAATATGTTTTCGACGATGTCCAGATACCGACATCATAAAAGTTCTGGACCACCTGGCATAGTTGGTTTCATTCAACCTAACAGAAGAGCCATACGAGAAGGGGTTGGCAAACGCCTTATACTCCCCAATATGTTCCATTTTGGAATCACCTTTCGACGTTTCAGCCATACCAAAAAAAAACTCACTTGAACAACAAGTGTTCAAGGAAAAAAAAATTCTTCAACTCAGCAGGAAACCACTCCTGCTGTTCCACAAAATAAAGTTCAATCCAGCAGGAAATCACATCTGCTATTTTCCATGACAGAAGAGTAACTTCAGCTTCCGTGCTTCCTTAAAACCAACACTCGACACAACAGGGAGTTAAAAAAAACATAATTTCAGTTGCTGTAGTTACCACAGAAATCCCGATCCTTGCTGCACCCAAACACATCACCACACATGATAGAATGCAGTCGCAAGACACAATGTTAACTAAACCTGCTGTTCTCCAACATATACGACATGACATCCAGTAAATATCACACAAAATCAGCTTCTGCAAGAACTCAACACTTACGGCCACACAAAAAAAAAATTTGTTGCTCCCAAACAGCAGGAACACACCTCGACGAGAATTCAGCACTCACGACAACAGGAAAAAATTCTGTTATTTCCACCCATCAGGAATATCCTTCGACAACTTATGAACCAAAACACAACTCGTCATAGCAGCAACCAGACTCGGCACCACCAGGTCGCAGCAAACTCCCAACAGCGTAGGTAGTCACGAGGAGAGAAAACAAAAAAGAAAGACGAGGAGATACGACACACCCAGCAGGCATCCACGACGAGCACGAGGAGATACGACACCCACAGCAGGCATCCACGGCTAGCAGATGATACGACACCCACAGCAAGCATCCACGACCAGCAGAATGCCCAAAAAAAAATATTTAAAGTGCTGACCTGATTAGAACATTACTCAGCATGATCGAAGTTTGATCACGATCATGAGAGCCTCCATGAATCGACTGAGTTCTGGTAGAGCACGATCACGCTCCCACGTCACAGTCGATATCTCGATCACGCTCCCACGTCACAGTCGATCACGTTCCCACGATCGGCTGAGGCTCTGATACCATGTAGAAGATGAACCGACCCTGAGAGAGATAGAGAGAGAGAGAGAGAGACGACTGAACATGAAAACAGAAATCATTAATCCATCATTAGGGCTTCTCTCTATATTAAATAGAGAGAGGCAAAACAAAGAAATTACATCTAAGACCTTATGAAAAAAGTATTTCAGAAAACCTCTAATAAAGAATAACTTAACCTAAAAACCACCTATTCTCAACACAGATGAATACAAAGGTTATCGATGCTATGATCCTACTACAAAACGTATTAGGACCTCCAGGAATGTTGTTTTTTATGAAGGAAATTTTCAAGTCAATGACTCTGCAGCGTTACCATCTCGAGAATTAGAAGTATATGATCCATGGATGAGCGCAGATCTTTTTGCTAATACAGGAGAAACATGTCAGACAAATTGTCCTTCCTTCGGCTTGAGTAGGGAGTTGAATGACTCACAAATGCATGTTGAATTATCTCCAGTTGAGTCTCCAGCTGAGCCACCCCCAGTAGAACGCTTCTCTGGGCAGATATACACTAGACGGGACAAAAATACAGAGCCGAGGAATGTGAAGGAAAGCATCGCCAATGCTTCGGCTCAAAGGCCGTCACACATTAAGCATCCTATTCAACGATGGGTGAGTTATGAGACCTTCTCCCTTGATTTCCAGTTGTTTATGTCTCAGCTCACAAAACAGGATGAACCCACTTGTTTTAATCAAGCTCTTCAATCCCGTCATTGGACTGAAGCTATGAATGAAGAAATGAAAGCTCTTAATGAATGCCAGACTTGGGAAATAGTTCTTCGGCCAGAAGGAAAGAATGTAGTTGGCTCAAAATGGGTTTATAAAATAAAATATAAGCCTGAAGGAAGTATTGACAGATATAAGGCGTGACTTTTTGCTCGAGGATTCACACAACAATATGGTGAAGACTACGACGAAACTTTTAGTCCCGTAGTCAAAATGGGTACTATTCGTATCATCATATCCCTAGCAGTTGATAAAGGCTGGAGCCTTAGCCAGATGGATGTTAAAAATGCTTTTTTGCATGGAACTTTAAAGGAAGAAGTGTATATGGAGCAACCACCTGGTTATGCCGAGAAGGATCCTATTGCCTGGGTGTGCAAACTAAGGAAATCTCTGTATGGGTTGAAACAGGCATCCCGTTCCTGGTTTGAAAGTTTCTCTATGCAGATTCAGAGTTATGGTTTTAGAAGATGCTCTCTGGATCACTTACTCTTTATTTACCAAAAGGCGGGCATTGTTATACTTCTTCTTATATATGTTGATGACATTGTGATCACTGGGAGCTCAGATAGTCATGTGCAAGACGTGAAACAGTTTTTAATGAAAACTTTCAAGATGAAAGATTTAGGGGAGTTGCGGTACTTTCTTGGTGTGGAAGTTGACAGACAACAAGACACGTTGACACTCATGCAACAAAAATACACTCTTGACCTTCTGGAAAAAGCCGGGATGACGAATTGCAAACCAGTCAGCACTCCTAGTGTATTACATCAAAGGCTGAGCTCTGAAGATGGTCATCTTTGTGTCAACCTTACAACGTATAGAAGTCTCGTGGGGATGTTACAGTACTTGACCTTTACCAGACCTGATATAGTTTATGTTGTCAATCAGGTATCCCAGTTTATGCATGCTCCAACGGAGGGTCATATGGAAGCTGTGAAGCGCATTCTACGCTATTTAAAAGGAACTATAGGAGACAGACTTGTTTATCGCAAGAACGATAATCTGCATAAAGGACATGAACTCATCACTTATACAGACGCAGATTGGGCAGGGGATCCAGATGAGAGACGATCTGTCTCTGGATATTGTGTTTATATTGGGCACAATTTAGTGTCCTGGAGCAGCAGAAAACAAAAGGCAGTGGCACGATCGAGTACAGAGGCTGAATACAGATCGATGGCTGCAGGCACGGCAGAAGCCACATGGATTAGACACTTATTGAGTGATCTTGGGGAGACAATTATTCGATCATTTCTTTTATGTGACAATCAAAGCGCAATAAACATTGCATGTAATCCTATCCAGCATAGCAGAACGAAGCACATTGAGATTGATCAA
Organism: Nuphar pumila; assembly: GCF_984573655.1. NCBI lineage: Eukaryota > Viridiplantae > Streptophyta > Magnoliopsida > Nymphaeales > Nymphaeaceae > Nuphar > Nuphar pumila. The sequence continues at coordinate 137,743,200 of NC_143253.1, forward strand.
CATTTCATACGGCAGAAAGTCGAGATGAAGGAGATAGAACTACGTCATGTTCGAACAGAAGATCAAGTGGCAGACCTGTTTACCAAAGGATTAACAGGACGTCAATTTTGGCTATTGAAGAGCAAGTTGTACATGCTCCAAAATCACGTACAACTTGAGGAAGGGTGTTAGAATACAGTATGGATATATGCGTATGGATCTGGATCCAGATCCATACGCATATTGTATAAACACATGCCATATAACCTCATTAATGGCATTTTTGTAATATCGTTGTACATGTTTTTACCTTTTAATGTTTAGGGTTTCGGTGGTCGAGCTGTGTGAGCCGCCCCAGCCATTGTGACTTCTCTTTCTCTCTCTCTCTCTCTCTCCTTATTTCCTGTATACCAATCTAATACCCTGGCGGTTGTTCCATGTATACTTCTTCCTTCAAATCCCCATGAAGAAAAGCATTCTTCACATCTAGCTGGCTTATTCTCCAACCATAATCTACAGCCAATGACAGAACAATGCGAATTGTGCCCATTTTCACGACTGGACTAAAGGTTTCATCATAATCTTGTCCAAATTCTTGGGTGAATCCCTTTGCTACGAGACGAGCTTTGTATCACTCAACACTCCCATCCGGTTTGTATTTGATCTTGTAAACCCATCGCGATCCAACAACATTCTTACCTGAAGGTCGAGGGACAACTGTCCATGTTTGACATTGGTATAAAGCTTCCATCTCTTCATTCATGGCTTGAATCCATTTCTTGGAGTTAATAGCTTGATGAAAATGTCTAGGCTCGGTATCTTTTTCAATTTGAGACAAAAATAACTGAAAATCCATGGTGAAATTCTCATAACTAACCCACCTTTCAATAGGATGTCGAGCTCTTTCTGATCGTCTGATCGGGAATGCTACGGTATTCGGAATTGGAGAAGTAGGGGGGTCATTGGGTGAATAAGACGTAAGAGCTCCTTGTTCAATATTATTTGGGGTCAAAAGGGACCTTTCTCTTCTCCTATAAACTTGCCCAGCAAACTTATCAATCTCTGGAGGATTGTCTATTTCAAGTTCCTGTATTTTGTTGGTTCCATCTTGACAGGATATCCCTGGAGCACAGGAGGAAGAGCACTCATTGCTTGTTTCAGGAAAAAGCTCTGCACTAAGCCATGGATCATAGAAAAAAACGTTCATATTGGTTTGGGCAGAAGCACATTCTCCATCTTCAAAATCATTTTCATCAAAAACTACATTTCTAGATATCTTGATTCGCCTGTTGTCAAAATCATAACATCTGTACCCTTTATGGTGATCTGCATATCCAACAAATCTGCACTTTGATGCCTTAGCCTGAAACTTATTTCGCAGAGAAGAGTCAATATGAACATAACACATGCAGCCAAAAAATTTTAGTTCATCATAATTTGGATGCTTCCCAAATAAAACGAAATAAGGTGATTTATTTTCTAAAATCTTCATGGGCAGACGATTAATGATGTAAACAGCAGAATGAAAAGCCTCTGTCCATAATCCTATAGGAACACGACTTCCGTGCATCATGCTCATAGCACTCTCCACAATGTGACGGTGTTTCCGTTCTGCAACTCCATTTTGTTGAGGTGTATGCGGGCAAGATACTCTACGATTTATTCCACTATCTTGGAGGTAATTGATAAATTCCCTAGAGGAGTATTCCCCCCCACCATCACATTGGAAATGTAAAATATTACAAGAAAACTGAGTTTTAATAAACGCATGAAAACAACGGAAAATAGAGAAGACTTCCGATTTATTCTTCATGAAGTATATCCAGGTGAAACGAGAGAAATTATCGATGAAAATAACATAGTATCTGCTGCCAGAATTAGAGGAATCAGGGGCCGGTCCCCACACATCAGAACAGACGATTTCAAAAGGCCTTGAAGCTCTCTCATTTATTGAATGGAAAGGAAGAACATGACTCTTACACAGTTGACAACTGGAACATATTTTATCATCTGATCTAGGAATCAAGCTAGATTCAGGAATAAGTCCATTAGATACCAGTCGTTCAACAAAGACTCGACCACAATGACCAAGACGAGAATGCCAAAAATCAGGCTTATTACATTTATTTGAAGATTGCAAACTGAACACACGAATACTCTTTGACGACATAGATTGAGGAGACTTCAAGGTAGGTCGGACACAAGTAGAAGGATCCTCCTGGAAGACTTACATATTTTCCCGGCGTTCCCCTCTAGCGAACGTCTTCTTCGTTTATAGATCCTTGACATAAACAAAAGACGGAGTAAATTCAACGGAAGAATTGGTATGATCAACAAGCTTAGAAACGGAAATTATATTTTTCTTAATATCTGGAGCATGCAAGACATTGGAAAGATGAAGTGGGGATTTAGACAAGGGAATAAAAACATTTCCAATGTGAGTGATGGGATGGTGTGACCCATCTCCAGTGACAATATTACTTTTTCCAAGATAGGGGATTAAATTAGAGAATTTACTTGCATTACCTGTGACATGAGTAGCTGCCCCTGAATCAATGTACCACACTCCTTTATCATCACGCTTCAGATCAAGATCAGACAACGTGTCCAAGAGAAGCTCTTTCACATCCCCACCAAACTTTGAAGAGTTCTCTTTTCGTCATGACGAGCTCTCACCCTTTTGGAACTTTCCTTTGTTATGTGGATTGTGCCAACAATTGGTTTTGATGTGACCTCGCTTGTTACAGAGATAACATGTTGGTACATTTTTTACATTATAAACTGGTGTAACATTCGGAGTAGGGAGTAACCCACGCCCCCCTGGAGTACCTCGTCCTCGTCCTCTGCCACCTCCAAAATTACTATCCCCACGTCCCTGACCAAAAGAAATTCCAGTATCAAGAACTTGTCCACCAGTCTCATGTGACATCCCCTTCAAAGTCATCTCATATTGAAGTAGTTTTGCTTGCAAGTCCTCAAATGACGGTAAGTCGGGTAGACATAGCAATGAAGTTGAAAGAACATGAAATTCCGGTCCCAAGCCATTCAAGGTTTGCCTGACTTTGTGTTTATCTGTCACTTCATACCCTACAACGGCTAGTTGATCACTGATACTCTTAACTTTGTTCAAGTACTCCATGACGGACATGGAGCCTTTAGTCAAGAGTTGAAATTCACGCTGAAGAAAAGAAATTCTAGCCTCTGATATCTGAGAGTATGTCTTGACCAGCCTGTCCCACAATTCCTTTGCTGAACACTCGTCTGGAATTCCCACCAATACTTCTTGAGAGATAGTAGAAATAATAAAGGCAACTGCAGCTTGATCACGCTTCATCCAAATCTCGTATTGGGGATTTGGATTTTGTTGTGTAGAATCAGCCTCATTTCCATTCTTAGTTTCTTGTATAACAAATTCTGGAGGAGCTGAGATTGATCCATTCAGATGTTCAGAGAGACCTTGGCTTTTAATGAATGAAAGAATTTGTCTTTTCCAAATCAAAAAATTAGAATTGGTAAGCTTTTCAGAAATGAGTTGACCGAGGAAATTGTATGAGAGAAATGAATGGGAAGAAGAATCCATGACTTTAAAGAAAATTTTTTTTTTTTGACGTGTGCAATCAGAATGTAAAATGGTCTCAGACCAAGATGCAACAAATAAGTCTCGTCCCCCTTTTTTTTTGGGGGGGGAGAGAGCTCTAATATTCAGCGTGAATGAGAAAAGTTAGGTCACAGATCTATTTTGATTGCATCAAAGAAGTGAAGTGACCAAAATGAAGATTATATATCATGATTTTTTTTTTTTTGAGATTGCACACAGCAATAATGAAAACAGAGGAGAACAGGTGAAACCAAGTCTACAGACTGACTCTAACCAATAGTCAGATTTAATGCATCAATCTGGGAAATACCATGAAGTGTCAGACCTATCACACAGATCCGATGAACAACGAGAATGAATTTAACGCAAAACTGAAAAGAAATATCGTGAAACTGATTTGTGTGAAAAATAACTCGACCCAAATCAGTTTGACGCAAAACTGATACCAAAGATGTCACGAAACTGATTTGGAATAGAAGGGCTGTCGTGAAACTGATTTCAAAAAGAGGGGAAAGGTCTGAACCTGATTTGACGCAAACCAGATGACTGGTCTGATTTGTGTATCAGGTCTGAGAGAAAAGATTAATAAGAATGAGAATCTAGGGATCAAGAAATACTTGGAAACAGAATATTGAAGATGAAGAATAGAATGAAAAACGTAGAACAGCAAAAAAAATTAGAGGAGAGACAGAAAAGGGAATAAGATCTCTTGAGGACACACCTGCTGGAAAGAATATCAGCCTTCGGATCAGACTCGCTCTGATACCATGAAAGTTTTCTCCAGAATCAACGATCAGGAAACTGTAGAGAAGAAAAGAGAATGGGGCTGCAACTATTCACAATTTTCCCTTATGTGAAAATCGTGATCTCTACCTTTTAATTTATAAAACAAAACCTAATACAGGTATTTACAAGTATGCCCTAATATTGGCTGGACATGTTTCACAAAGATAGTTTGATCCGGATCCAAACTTAAATACAAATGCACGATAGCTGCCCTGTCTAACATTACATGGCAAATGGAGATTGAACATAGAGCATTGTCTATGTGCTAAACTAAATGCAATATACGATGCATTTCACGGGCATGATTATTGTGCTGTTGTTTAGAATGTATAAAAGTGAATCTCTCTCTAAAACACACACACACTATATATATATATATATATATATATATATATATGCTACTGTTAGTATGTTCAATCTAGTTGGGAAATCATAGATGCAAGTTGCATCCACTCAATCTGACCTTACAGATGTGTTCAGCATGTTCCATTTGCTAGAAGACATGCCTTGGATCATATTCTTTTGAAGTAAAAATATGATCTTTTCATTCTTGAAATTTGGCACATTGTGGGCCGTTGATTTTGATGCTCCTTGGAAAACCTGCTTACATTTCACATATTCATGATCCAAAACCTATTTGATAGTGATACTAAACAAACTATATATATCACATCTCTAAGGTTAGATCAGCAAAAAAAATTGCAAAAGTTGAGAAAAATGTTGTTTTCTACTAGTATTTAGCCCATTTCTGTTTGGTCTGTTGACATCGTGATTATTTAACGTGAAACCACAAATTTTCAAGTGATTTGTTATTTTTGACGCTCTTATTGCAGTCACATGGATAAAACATTTTAAGCTGTGGATGATCATGTGACATTCACACCATGATTAGCTAATACAGGTAAATAAATTTATTTGATAAAAAATAATATAAGTAACCATAAAGCCACCAATAGTTTGCCTTAATTAGGGTCTTCGTTTATGGAATATTAATCACGTCTGCAAGAGAAGCTTGCTATGTTTGCCTTAATTAGGATCTTGTTTTTATGGAAATATTGGTCATATCTCGAAAAGAGCAGCTTGCTATATTTTCGCTAATGGAAGGGCTGTGCATTTTTATGGTTCAAATTTGAGTTAGTTCTTGTGGTGCTTCAGGTAGATGAATGCGGTGATCTTGCGGAGTTTGGGCATTCAGCTTTGCTTAAGCAATCATTTGGAAGTTTCTCCTTCAAGGCAAGTCAGGTTTATTGATCCAACTGACTTCCATTTGATTGCCAACCTTGGAAAAACTGATTCTAGTGTTCAGCAGAGTGATAGGTGTTGAACAATCACAAGTCTTAAAAGCTTCCCAGATTGTCCGGTTGTTATTAAAGGTTGTTTGGTAAAATCAATGTGCTTTTAACAATGTCAAATCTTGTTTTTGGAAAATCTCGTGATGCGTTGAAAATTTATGGTTTTCCTCAGAAAACTCTCAGGAAAATGTTGGCGTACACGGAAATATGAAAAATATATACATAATCTGCAGAATAATAGAAAGTGTTCTTTTTTGTTGTGTTCACAAAACAGGAGATATTATGAAAACCGGTGTGTTTTTTTGGCAGTATAATATATATTGGCATTTCAAAATCGCTATATTTTAAAAAATTTCACCGACATTCGTGATGGGGACTTTTAAAAATTGTCCAGACTACCCAATTGGTATCAGAAGATTGCCAATTTTCTGCCAACTGCTGACCAGATGTCTTGTCCTGCAGAACTTATCACAGCTAGCATCAATCAGTTGTGCCATGCTTTCGCAGAGTGGGAAAGAATCACCAGATATCTCACATGAAAAAAAGGAGCTGAAGCCATAGCGTATTTTTCTTTTCACTTGACACGTCTATTGTTTCTCAGTGTCATTGTGATTGATTCTTCCAGTCCGAGTACGCCCAGCATGTACATGTCTGCTCGGATTAGCATTCAGCGGTATGGGTTCTGGAGTTTCATACGCCTGTACAGCTTAGCAATTTAATTTTGTAATTTTTGTTGGTTTTTATCCATTACTCTGTGTAATTGCTTCTGTAAATAGATCAAAGAGAAAATATGCAAGTCAAAGCAACATCTGCCTACTTCTGGGAGGCCTTTGTAGATTAGTTGAAGGTTGATAGGCTGTTACATTTGTGCAATAGTTTGTTTTTTTCACGACTGCCCTTTTCTATATTAAGGGTATGTTTGATGCCGCGTCCCGCACATCATGCGGGACGATAAGACTTTTTACAGTTTTTTTAACAAATGTCAGAACTGGCAGACACCCGGAATGCCGTCCGCCGCATCCAGAATAACTCGTTATTTACGTTCCACCCTCCCCCGTTACAAAATGAACAGGGACGTGAAACTAGTTAAAAAAAAGGCCTCAACGGTCGTGCCCGTCTCTCTCTCTCTCTCAAATTACATAGTAGAGAGGGGGTCTGATTTGCTTGTACTCTGAATTGTGCACAGCCACCATCTAGATTGTGGCTGTCTTACTCCTATGTTTCTCTCTCATCCAATATTCTGTTGGATGTATTTTGGTAATGGTGAATGCTCTCTCTCTCTCTCCTCTGTTCTTCGTGGAATCGCTCCATTTCTGAAAGCAATGGGTGCTGATGATGGTGGTGGCAACAGCGGATGAGGAGGCGTCAAGAAGGTTGAGGGAGGTGTGGGGATGTGGCGGCAGCGGTGGTGGAGGCTTTGGGCCAAATCTGGATGGGAAGGACTGGGGATGGTGGTGGTTTCAGGCTTTCTGCCTCACCCACAACTTGCCCTCCTCTCTGTTAGTGTTTTTTTTTTCATTTTGTCAATATTTTGGAGGATTTAGATCCATATTTTTTTGTTTTTTTTGTAATTGATCATTTTTTTTGTTTTTTTCATTTCGTCCATATTTTGCAGTATTTAGATCCATTTTTTTGTTATTTCATTTGGAGAAGTAGACTGGTATTGTAATTGGGACGGTTGATCCAAAAATTGGAACCAATACAGATTTGTTATTTTTTGTATAATCTTTTGTTGGTCAATAGAGATTTCTTGTGAAAGTTTTTCATTGTGTTTCTTTTGAAATTTGAATTCCTGTTTTTTCTTTCTTTGATCCGGGTTTGCTTTTATTGAATTATAAATGAGACCTTGTAAAGATTGCCAAGTTAAGCCAGTATGTCAACAGGCTGTTTGGAGTCATTTCTAGGCCTTGTTTCTAAGGACAGAGAGATATTGGAGTGCTTGTATTTCATGGGATGTTAAAAAAAGGGTTGCTCTGTGCTTTTATGAAATCCTTTCGAGTTGTTTTCTTCTCACGAGGGATCAGTATTTCCAAGATTTCAGTCAGAAGTCCATACAATTTCGTTGTATGTTTTAATCAGATGATCTTAAATCAAATTCTATGTTATAATGACATTTGATTTTGAAGGAGAAACTGCTCTTCCTTTGTGCTACTATTGCCAATTTTTGTTACGTTGCATTCTTCCCCTTTTCACAAATGAAATTTGAGTTTCTGATGAGCAAAATCCTCTTGGTCAATCATGGACAGAAAACTTGCATTTTTATGTGATTTAAAGACCTGCTGGAGTTTTTTATATTTTTTTTACTGGTCATAATCCTTCAGGCTATTTGGATAATAGTCATAAACTGGTAGTAACTGCATATTCCTGTTTTTAGTCTTAATTAGTCTTCAAAGAATCAGCTTGTGGATTTCAAAAAATGAGAAGTTTGGTTATTTTGGCGTTTATTTATTCCAATTAATTTCTATAGTAAAAAACCATCGACTGCAAAATAACAACAAAGTTCAAAAGCTCAAGATAGGTGGGATAGTTTTCAACATTTTTATTCATTATTTTTAATTCTTTGTTGTCTTCGTACGTGCAGTGAGGACCATTAATCTTGCATGTTATAGTTGGTAGCATCCATGACTAGTTTGTGACATATGCCCCTCCTAGATTTTTTTTTATACGTACATGGATTTTTTTAAACATTTTTTAGTTTTTAGATCAAATCCTATTTCTATATCCAAAGTTAAAATATATAAGAAATATGTAGAAACACTGGGTGGATCGGGTCATACAATCCAAAATGAAGTAATCTAACCCATTATCCATGATTGTCCAAGTTGTCCCATCATCATCAAACAACGGATATTTGAAACACAACATTCAAGTACGGTTCAAACAAACATTAGACTTGGTATAGTTGTTACTATTTGGTTCCATCTTTTTTGTTCATTTTGTCCAATCTTAGACAAACCATCATGCATGCTTTAAAGGATGCCAAGGTGTGGGCTAATTCAAGTGACATGGTTTGGCAGCATTTTTGGTTGATTGTGTTGGAATTATTAGGCCCCCACTACTCCAATCATCTCTTAAGCGCAACTTGTGAATGTCATAATCTTGGCAGGAACATGACGTCATGAGTTCAAAACCTACAAGAAGTGTCGTGTCGTAAGGTTAAAGCTGGGTGTACTCTTCAGTAGGCATGAGGTGCATTGAGGGTTTTACCAACCAGAAGCCTGTCAATGTGCGATTAGTGATGGAAGAATTTTTCCTTTGACCAAGAAAAAAAGGTGTTGGTATTATAGCATCCCTCTCGATGATAGAAAAAAGATGGCTTGTTTGACAACCTACCTCCTTCCATGCACCATTGCGGGAATAGGATGGATACAACAACTGAGGGTTCAAACATACACTTTCACGAGCTAAAAACAGCAACGCTTTGTCCATAAATAGTATAAGAGAAAGGAAAGGCACACATTAACAAACTTTAGACAAAAGTAAACATTGTTAGTAATTGAGACCTATTGTCCCATAGTTGCCCTTTGAAAATAACATAAAATGATTGTATTGTACAACAAAAAGGATGTGTTTCTCGAAAAACCTTATAATTTTTGAAAATCCATTTGATGTTCAAAACCATAAATGTTTGGTGTTAAAATTATAATTTTAACCTTCGCAGCAAAGAATTGTTTTCAAATATGCAAATTTTCTCGATGTGCTCAAGTATTGCATCCAAGATTTATGGCAGACTTTGCCACTATTTTTTCCTAAAAGGATATCGAAAAAAAAAATACAAGGTCACTAGACAAAAATACATTTTCAACAATACCTGATTTGCTGAAAAATGACAAATGAATGTTGCGATACAATTTTGACAACGTTCCTGAAACAGGAGATGAATAGTTACAATTATGCCAATCCTGATTATTCTATGCTATTTTTTGGTTATATGCATCAGAAATTCAAAAAAACAATAAAAAAGATAGAGACAAATCAGGGAGTTAGCTTTCAAACACTACCAAGATCACAATAATCTGATGAGCGACTGGAAAGAAACGTCATATGAAAGATAGATTATTCGATTGTTTCAGTTTACGAAACATGGTTCAGTTTTAGTTTTTTGAACTAAAAACAAGAATCCTAGATGGGTTTTCGGTTTAGACTCAAAATAGAAAGGTTGCAAGCCTATATCTCAGCTTTTTAACAACGGTAAAAATATACATTTTTCACTTCGGATCAAAGAGATACATCTCTAAGAACAATGATTGTTTTGCAAAAAATATGTGAATATGCAAATTTTCTCTTAAATATATGTGAATTTTCTCTTAAACTTGTGAATTTTCTCTCACTTAAAATAAGGTCCACATATTTTTGTGTGGATGTCACGAAGTTTGCATAATCATATTTGTGAACATCATGAAGTTCGCATATATAATATGAAATTTGTATAAAAAATGTGTGCGCTTCTTGTTAAATTGAACTTCGTAGTCAGAACTTCTCATTCATAATATAAAGTTCACACAACCCATCTTATTTTTTATTTTTATTTATTTAAAATAATCATAGTAATAAGAAAAATTATATATTTTTAGACATGATCCATATGACATGTCAATTTAAATATGCAAATGAGATCCCTATGACTAAATCAATGTATATATGATCATAAATAATCAATTAAAATATTTAAGCTTATATATATATCAAATTTTAAATAATAGATACTTGCAATTATAAACAAACATATAATTATAATCAACAATTATAAATATGATTTTAGTTAAGATCAAGCTTATTTAAATAGGCAACCAAATCTGCAAAAAAATAGTTTAATTGTCATAAAATTTCTGACATGATAGTTTTGACTTAAAAAATCTGAATTTAGAAAATTGAATAAGATTTCCAGTGCATAAAAAATCATTGAATTTTTATATGCAGTTGCAAAGTTATGGCTTTTGCAAGTTGACTATGTCAAGTGCTATCAAATTTTGAGTATGCTCTGACCCAAATATATGTATAGGATCTAAGAACAAATTTGAATAAATAATATATATAAATTGATAATAACGTCAAAAAAGGAAGAAAGAGAAAATGTATCTTTCGCCAGCAAAACTTTTAAATCTTTGTTGATTAAAAAAAATACGGCATAAGGTTATATCATCTTATTTTAACTTAAACCACTATCAAAAGAGAATCAAGGAGGGGGCTCGACACTAAGTTTACAAGCACACTGAATGGGGTGGACCTCAGCTTGCCTCTTGGCTATATGGCATAAGGCAACACAGAAGAATTTCTCTATTACTCCTCCCTAGGATGAGACCTATTTATAAAGTATGGGGACTCCAGTCTCCCATTAAAAAAAGGAATTTCAATTGATGCTAACCTCCAACCACACTTTCTTAATTAACAAGTTCATCATTTATTAGGTATTACTTTTAATTAAAATAAGACTAAAAGTTGTAGAAATTTTAAGAATACCGAAAACAAAATTTAATATGTATAATCATTACAAACATATTCCCAAAACAAGATTTACAAAAAACTTGTTTGGCAAATCATAAATTTGACTCAATATATACATATTTACTAGTATATTAACTCATACTAGACGTAATAGAGGTCTAACCTTAATATAATATGCGTACACTAGTTACCATTGCGAGTATCATAAAAGTTTTGCTCGCTCAGTACATATGTAATGCCCCAAAATTTCAAACTTTCGAACCTTTCAGAAAACCGGCAAGAGACAAAGAAAATCTCTTTCCTTTCAGAGTTTGTTTATGTAATCAGCGAAAGATAATTCTTTTGTTGAATTTAGAAAGGCAAGCTGACAACTTTGGGCACGTTAGCTAAAAGAACCAAAACTCACTACACATGTTACTTGCAAAACACATGGAAAAGTCACTTTCATTTAAAGAAGTTTCCAAATAGTACAAAATTCGGATATCCAAAGAAAAATTTTTGATAAAACCCAAAAACATTCAGGACGCGAGCTAAGAGCAAGAAAAAAAATCTTGAAACCATCATGCAATCGTGTCATCGCCCGTGGTGTACCTAATCATCACATATACCCATAGAATGAGTTAGTTTCGCGAAAAACTAGTAGGTGCACAAGAGAGACTACAGGAAACTGAATTAAGAGCATTTAATTCAATATGCTAAGCAGTTCAAAGCAAGTAAGCAGTTCAAATCAAGTAAGCAGTGCAACTGTCAAACACAGCATGACGATTCATTTGATCGTAAGTTGTGAACTACCATGCAACTAGCAAGTCTTATGACCCATCAACCAGTGTGAACATACTTATGTTTCGATATTACTAGTCTGTGGGTACGCGCAAACAAATCGTAGAAACAACTGAGACTAGTTCGGGCATCTGTTATTCTATGTATCTTCAATAACCCGAATAGCTAGTTGAGTCCGCTCCTAAGGGGACGACTTTCAGCCTAGAGAGGATTTTCCAAAGGCAGTTACTTGGCAACGGATGCATCCAACTTCTGCAGAAGTCCATGGGATCTACCACCTAGGATAATGTCTGGTAGTCCCTTCCCCTAATTCCAATGACTGAGGAGGCCGGATCTTTGCCCGCAGGGTGGTTGTTAACAACCTGTCCATTGGAGTTTTTGTATCGATCCATCCTCTTCCTTGACAGAAACCAAAAGGCGAATAGGTGTGTTAGGCGTTGCTTAACTAACGACCCATTCTACATGCTATGGTCTTTCAGTCACTCGAGCATCTTTCCTGTGAAGGTGATCCCATTTTTATGTGTTTACAGCATTGTGTATTTAGCACTGTTCGAGGTCGCACAACCGTCTCATCCGATCATCGCAGTACTAGCGTGCAGTGCACGACTACAAGTACTCTATGATAAAAGGGATATAGTTCCTCAATAGGAGCATCAACAAAAGTGTTTCTTAAAGATGTAATGTTTCTCAAACTTTACTTTTGACATTCTTTAACTTAAAAGTCAACAACTTGTGTCAACATTTGGCATACGATTTTCTAGAATCTCATCCGTTATCGTAGTATCTACATGCCTCGCATGACTCGATATTGGCCTCGATAAACGAGATACAGGTTTCTCTACAGAACTCTCATTAAGAAGTTCGCTCAAGCCTCAATTCGGGGTTACCCGAGATATGTCGGATAGACAAATAGAACCAGTCAATCACATCCTTCTAAATACTTTGATTTGGGCAGTCTTTGATGCTTTTGCGCAGCTCCCTAAATTCTCAAGTCTACTTTGCAGAACTGCTCACTCGAAAAGTCAGGATCCTTGCTAGGGATCCCTCTCCTTAGATGAGGATGTATCGTTAAGCCCTTGACTCAACTCTAATCGCAAGAGGGAGAACGGTAAATGCCCCTTACATCCTCCACGAGAATGCCTTTATAGCACATGCAATGAGCAAAAACTTGAGCGTCATCTGCAAAAGGTAGGAGCTTGGGCGTAAAGCGCGATGGCAAAATAAAGACTGTAAGAAGGAGTGCAAACGCAAAGCCTGGGTGCAAAGTGCAACAACAAAGGAAAGACTGAAAGCAGGAATGCGTAAGCGAAGCCTAGGCACAAAGTGCAACGGCAAACGAAAGACATGACAAAAAGTAAAGGACAAGGATCGTGAAACTGTGTCCTTGTTAAATATGTACTCGTATATATATATATATATATATATATATATATATATATATATATATATATATATATATATATATATATTTATTTATTTATTTATTTATTTATATTTATATTTATTTATTTATTTATTTATTTTCCTTTTTAGTTAATTGAACTCAATTCAATTGTCCAAGTCCTCTGTGCAATCTTCCCCTACCTTGGAGAGTTCCGAGATTGCTGGCATCTGCGGGTGTAAGCGATTGACGGCTAGAGTCGTGGGGCATGAGCAGGATCCATCGTACGAGCTAAAAAAGTGAGACGTCAACATGTTATCTCAATTAGAAAGGTAGAGAAGACAGGAGTGTTGTCGTTGTCCTGACGTGAAAGAAGCAGAGGCACGGGCATCGTGCCCCTGCGAACCTGCTGAACACGAAAAATGGGGAGGCATGGGGGTTGCACCCCTGCCTAACGATGGTTCATACAGAGGCAGGGGTTATGCCCCTGCTTTCAAAAAATTAAATAGAGGCAGGAGCTGCGCCTCTGCCTTCCGAAAGTGAAAGTAGGCAGGGGTTGTGCCTCCGCTTGACAAGGTGGAAGAGTGGCAGGGGTAACGCCCTTGCCTAACAAAAACAAGGGAGGCAAGGGGCTTCACCCCTGCCTGCTGAAGGAGCAAGGAGGCAGGGGTGAGGCCCCTGCCCGTCGATCACAAAGGGGGAGGCAAGGGGCTTTACCCTTGCCTGCCAAAGTTTGTGGAGGCAGGGGTGGCACCCCTGCCTACTAGAAGAAGAAGGCACTGGGAGGGGGCTCGGCCCCTCCCCCGCCAAACTGAGGGTGCAGGGAGGGGGCTCGGCCCCTCCCCTACAAAACGAGTGCATAGGGAGGGGCTTGTCCCCATCCCTGCATACAGAGGGTATAGGGAGGGAGGCTCTGCCCCTTCCCTGTCGCTGAAGGGTGCAAAGAGCAGGGAGGGGGATCGACCCCTCCCCCACCATCAAAGGGATCAGAGAGGAGGTTGGGCCCCTCCCTTGGCTGCAGGGAGCACAGGGAGGGCTCGACCCTTCCCTTGCCGAAAGGAGACGCAGGGAGGGGGCTCGGCCCCTCCCTTGCCTACAAGGGTGCAGGGAGGGGCTCGACCCCTCCCCTTCAAATAGAGGCCACCGTGAGGGGGCTCGGACCCTCACTTTCAAAATACGGTACAAGGAGGGGCTCGGCCCCTCCCTTGCCTACAAGGGTGTAGGGAGGGGCTCGACCCCTCCCCTGCAAATAGAGGCCACCGTGAGGGGGCTCGGACCCTCACTTTCAAAATACGGTACAAGGAGGGGCTCGGCCCCTCCCTTGCTAAAAGGAGTTGTAGGGAGGGGGCTCTACCCCTCCTCTGCGATTTACGGGAGCAGGGAGGCGGCTCAGCTCCCCTCTCTGCGCAAGAGAGAGGTGAGGGGGAGAAAAACAAACAAAGGAGAGGAGGAGGCAATGCGTACCTGGAGGGAAGGTCGTCGGCATGTGAGCATCGTCGGAGGCCGCTGCTCGGCAAACGTAAGGAGAGTGGGAGAGGGGGTCGGGTATCGAGAGAGTGAGAGGCGGTGGCGAGAGAGAGAGAGAGGAGAGAGAGAGAACTGAGGGGAAGGAGGTTTCGAGAAACCTTTCCCCCCTTGCCGCTGCGTGCTTTTATAAGCACGCAACCGACTAACACCTGACGGATCCTGGTCGAGTCTGGGTCCGGATCCGGTCCGAGTCCAAATAAATTTTATTATTATTTTTTTATGGGTTTTACAACATAGACATACGATACAAATATAGGACACAATGATTGTCTAAGACCAAAGTTCACATAGTCAATCATGTCTTAAAGGCTACTAATGATTATAATTATTATTCACTCTCAATAGGATTACTTGCCCTCGCACGTATCCAATTGTCTAACTGGCAGAGGGGCAATGTTGGGTCTACTGCAAGCATGTATGTCGCATGTTCTATGGTCTCCATCAAGTCCTCGGGTGATTTTCTCGTACTGGTTACATGAGTATGTATATCTCTTGAACGCATCATCTCCAATAGACCCTATTTCATAAAAAGAATAAAATGCATTGTATCACCCCAACTCACTCAGGCTTATACCCCCTAACATAATTTGTGAGAAATAAAAAGCAATGTACCCAAAGTTTTGAGGTTGGTGTTTTTTTCCGTGTTCAAATTGACACAACTTATATAAGATAAGCATGATAACATCTTGCATAAGTCATAGTTGCATGCAATACCATAACAACACTTCATTAACATCATCATGGTCATATTTGAATATCTATGGATTTCATCAAAAGTTATGCAATGTCCTATCGAAAATCCAACATTGATACAATCTTATCTTTCCAAAGCAATCCATTTTGATAGATTTGGGAGCTGGTGGTTGGCAAGGAGATGCCAACTCTAGCAGTTGGGTCTCAAACAGCTTACATGATTTAGCAAATCCTATGGCTTTAAAATCCTGAATTTGTGAAATCCTTGATTTTGTATTTGGTAATTGCCACCTCCTAGAGGGTAGCTGCAAATTTTAGGAACTAATGGCTTCTAATTTTAAGAATCTGTGAGCATCCTTCAACTCCCAGCTCCCACTCAGAGCATTAAAAGAGAAAGATGGGTTCAAGATGGGCTGAGAGGCAACCGATTCTTTTTGGTGGTTTAATAATTGCTTATAAATGGTCACGCAGTTGTAAATCAATGTCCGAATTACAAACAATCGTCGTGGAAGACATTTTGGCTGTCCCCAACAGTCAGAGATGTGATCGCGCATCTTGCACCTCAATTAAACGCTCTATGGGTCATTTGGAATCGCGACCTTTTGTTCTATTTATTTTCACAACGATTTTCTAGACCGTCGAATCACGGCTATGCCCTCTTTCTACACGTGGAAGGAAGGCCCTGACGATCTCCTTCAAGGGGTTGGGTTCGCCCTATTCCCAACTCTTCTTTTGCGACTTTAGCTGCTACTAAGGCTCTGTTTGGGAACTAGTGTGGGAGGGATTTGCAAGTAGTAGTCGAGAGAAGTGCAAATACTAAATTTCATGAGAAATGGATTTCAAAGGAGTTTGCACTCTTTCTATTGTTTCTAAGCATAAGTAACTCCAAAAATTCGGACCATCAACTATCAATTCCTAGAATTTGAGTAATAAAGAATGTGAAGCAAAGTTAAATAAGATTTAAAAGCATAAATGTTATTTAAGTTGAACTCAAACTCTCTCTTCAACTCAACAACATAGCCCTGTGTTATAATATACAGACAATAGTATGACACACCCTTGCATCTATCATAAAAAAAAATGGGTATGTATGCAAGTATCCATCAAAAAACAACAATTTTTTTAGACATTTCCTTTAAAAGTCATCCCTCATCAAAAAATTGTACTCTTGCTTGTACATAAGCAAACAACTGCTATGCACAAGCCTAGGATTATCTAAAGACACCAAGTACCTGAACATTTGAAATTTCAAACTCTAGAACTACTCTATCAGAATGTTTAAAGAAGATCAACGCAAGCCAATACAAAAATTAACACAAAACATGAGCTACATGTATCCTGAACTATTAAAACATTTACAAAATATTGACCGTTCTAGAACATGACCACACAGACACAGAGACAGCACTAAAGTATCTTTTATCTTTTTATGACTTGATTCTCTCTCTCTCTCTCTCTCTCCATTATTTTGATGAACATATACAGGACTCCACACATCTCTCCAGCTTTAAGACTGCAGATGGAGGTACATAAGATATGTTGGTGATAACCATGGTCGCAAATATCACCCAAAAAAATTCAATATCAAGAAAACAAAACTACCTAACAAGCATATTTTAACCATAAACACACAAATAAACACTCAAAAAACAAAAAATTCCAAGGGAAAAAACTCAAGAATGACCTATTGTTTAACCTCTTTCCCTTTTGAGATTGAGAACCAGAGAAAAACAACAATATTGAACCAGTTTGCAGTGAGCAGCATTGAGGCGCGTCAACATATATAGATAAAAAAGCTTGTTTCAATGTTCAAAAGGAAATTTGCTGAGGTGAATGCAGTAAAAAAGTGTGAACTTTTGAAATTTCAGACACATCGGATTCCCTGTCATTCAATGAGTCCTAAATACCTACTCTTTACAAGGAGACTTAAAATTTGAAATATTGGGATTTGGAGCTGGCCGATTACCTAGCATAATTCATGCTTTCCTCAAATCCTTGTCCCAATCAACCTCAACTGCATCTTGGGCAGTCTAACTCAAGTAACTACCTCTAGTGTCATCCCATCTCCTCCGATGACAGGCTCCCAAACACATCCTAATTGGCTTTTAAGTGGAGTTGTAGCCATAGTCACAAATATCGTTGATTTTTTAAAAATTCTCGCTATATTATCGTGTTTTATTCACAAAAACGAGATTATGCCAATAATATCACGAGATTTTCGAATTCTCGCTTATTTTCAATATCTCGTGATATTATGGTGCATATATCGCCACTTAAAACTACCAAACAAAGTCCAACATCCCGGCTCAGTTAAAAAAAAAAATTAAAAGCCCAGTCTTAGCCCAACCCTGATTCCCGGGTCAGATCCAACACCTGGCGAGGGCGAGCACCCGCCCGTGCTGGATCCTACCCGTTTAACTTATTACCCCTCAGTCCCTCTTCTTCTTCGATCTTGATTTTGAGTGACCTAGCCCTTGCCCTCGTCTTCCCCAAATCCTCCGACTTCCGACGACCGATCCAATGTCGCTCAGCCGCCCAACTTCTTCTCCGATGCCGATTGAGCTTCTCCTTCGACGCCAGCCGCCCACGCTTCTCCTCCAAGCCTCTGGCGTTGCTCCCATGCTCCTGAGTGAACAAGATGATGAGACACCGACCGAGCACGACGACGAGACACCGATCTTTTGGGTAATTTGACTAATCAAATATGTGCTAGTTTGATTTAATCAAATTATAGGTGGATTGGAGTGGATTTAATCAAATCAACTCCGAAGTAGGGTTGATCCTGACCTGAAACAATTCACTGCATTTATTTTTTATCAAATTTTATTTAAAATAAAAAAACAAATTACCATTTTGGGGATAAATCCTATTTTTTGTTCCTAAATGAGCTCCTATGCATATATTTCTATGTATATATTATATACATATATGCAGATGTCTCTCAGTCTTTTATCTCATGTTAATTGTTTGACTCACAAATTAAATTAAAGTGGAAGATGAATATTGAGTGTTGATGATAATTTATGTTTTTTGGTGTAATAATTATACTTTATCTACTCTTTTTAGTTGGAACAAAGCTAGGAGAAGGTTGTGAATCAGTGACTTCTGAATTTTAGAATAAGTCATGATTTCTGAATTATAGAATCAATTATCTACTTTATTTACTCAAATTATATAGAATTATAGAAAAGTCCTGACTTCTAACTTATGTTTTAATGTTCTGATATCCAAATCAATTATCTTTGGACAGTAGGAGAATGTTGTGAATCAGTGAATTTATTTGAAGGATAAGAAGATATATTTGAAGGTTGTGGATTAGTAAATATCGTTTCAGCGGTGCTAACTCTTATCTACTTATTCTCCTAGTGACTTGTGAGTATATGCTTAACTCTTATCTAGTTGCAATTTACAAATTTATTGTTGTTATTTGTCCTGATCCATACCTTATGCACGATTATTAGTTTGTTATAGTTGTTAAGTGTTAATTGTTATAGTGTTAATTTGTTAATTGGTATAGATTTATAGTGTTATATTGGTATTTTTCTATCATTTATCACCAATCAGTAATTGTATCTGATTCAGTATACTTGTGTAGAATTATAATGATTAATTGTGTAGATTATTGATAGTTTACGTGTTTGTTTAATAATTTTATCACCAATCAGTAACTATATCTGATTCGGTGTACTTGTATAGAATTGTAATGATTAATTATGTAGATTATTGATAGTTTATATGTTTGATTAATAATTTTATCATCAATTAGTACCTGTATCTGATTTGGTGTACTTGTGTAGAATTTTAATGATTAATTGTGTAGATTATTGATAGTTTACGTGTTTGATTAATAAATTTATCACCAATCAGTAATTATATCTGATTCGGTGAAAATTTTATACTTGCTTTTCTCTAGTTTTTTTCACTACCTTAACATAATGTTATTCAATTATTTTTTATTATTTATCACCAATTAGTAATTGTATCTGATTCGGTGTACTTATGTATAATTGTTATGTTGAACAGTTAAAGTAATACTTTTGTAAGTTGAAACAGTCAAAGTTATGCTCATGTAGTATCTTATTTATTTATAGAATTTGAAATGGAAAGAGGACAATCTTCGAGCACTAAGAAAAGAAAAAACTTGTTATCATTTTTTTCGAAGTTAGACAACTCTTCAAATGGACAAGTCGAGAAAACTCCAAGTCCTACTCCAACCATTCCTTCATCACCTGAGCATATTCCATCTCTGAATCCAACTTCATAATCTAATTTTTATATTAAAAGAGATCTGAGTAAAAGAAAGCGTATGTGTGATCACCTTGTTAATGAAATAGATCAAATTAGACAGGCTTATCTGAGGGCGGGACCTTTTCAACCAAAACTTGCACAATATCGAAGTAGACAATGTGGTAAACAAGTGTGTCAATGTCAAGAACATTGGTATGATAAGTTTTGTTGGCTAGAGTATTCTCCGACAGAAGATAAATCATATTATTTTTATTGCTTTCTTTTTCTTGATAATAGCCCTCCTTCGAATCTCTCAGCATTGGAAATAGTTGGGTTTAATAATTGGAAGAGGGTTAGTCAAGGAGAAAAATGTGCTTTTCTTACCTATGTCGGTTCTTCGTCGTCTTTATATCATAATGTATGTGTAATAAATACAGAGATTTTGATGAGACCGGGTCATCACATTGACAAAGTGATGAATGTTATATCCCAAGAGGAACGTCATAAAGCTCGTTTGAGAGTAAGAACCTCAATGTTAGCTCTTCAGTGGTTAGCGCTCCAAGGTTGCGCATTTAGAGGCCATGATGAATATTTATCTTCATTGAATCGTGGAAATTTTATTGAACTGGTTGATTATTCTGAAAAAATGAATGCAGATGTTGGTAAAGTTGTTTTGGCTAATGCTCCAAGAAATGCCGCATACACTTCTCTAGATATCTAGAGGGAGATTTTGCACATTATGGCAAACCGAGTACAAGGTATGATTCGTAATGAAGTTGGAGATGCATTGTATTGTATCCTTGTTGATGAAGCATGAGATGCATCTAAATGAGAACAAATGTGCATTGTATTGAGGTTTGTCAATGAAGAGGGAATTTTAAGAGAACGATTTTTTGCAATTAAAAGTGTTAGTGATACTACCTCGTTGAATCTGAAAAATCAAATTTTTGATATTCTTAGTAGTCACAACCTTCAAATTCAGAATATGTGAGGACAAGGGTACGATGGTGCTAGTAATATGCGGGGTGCTTAGAATGGGCTCCAAGCTTTATTTCTGAAGGATTGTCCTTACGCATATTATGTTCATTATTTTGCGCATGGTTTGCAATTAACATTGGTTTCTGCAGCTAAGGATGTTCGTGACATTTGTCAATTCTTTTCTCATTTGGATAATGTTGTTAACATTATTACTTCTTCGCCTAATCATGTTTGTGAGTTGAAAGATGCACATAGAAAAAAAATTAAACATTTGTTAGAAACTGGAGAACAGCCGACAGAAAGTGGGGCTAATCAGATTGGAAACTTGCATAGAGTTGGAGCTACTCGTTGGAGTTCTCATTATGAATCTGTAAAAAGTTTGATGGATATGTACGTTGCAACATGTAAAGTATTTGAGTGTCTGATTGAAAATTCTCCAAGTGCTAGATCTCAGGCTGAAGTTGATGGTGCATACACTTGCATTACAAGCTTCGAATTTGTATTTGTCTTGCATTTAATGAATTGAATATTTGCAGTTACTGATATTCTATGGCAGACCCTTCAGAAGAAAAATCAAGATATCTTGACTGCTATGAGATTTGTCTACACTACAAAGACTGTGCTTCAAGCTTTGAGAGAAGATGGTTGGGAAGAATTCCTTCAAGAGGTAACATCATTTTGTTCAATAAATGATATTTGCCTACCTGACTTCAGTGGTTCATACATGGTTGGTCGATCCCGTGGTCGTGAGTATCCCTCAGTTGAGCATCACTATCATTTTGATGTTTTCAATAAAGCTATAGATTTCTTGTTGGTGGAGTTAAATACTAGATTTAATGACACATCAGTCGAACTTCTTTCTCTCAGTGTGACATTGGATCCTAGAAACTCATTTGAATTCTTTAATATAGTTGATATTTGCAATCTTGCCGAGAAATTCTATCCTCAAGATTTTACACCACAAGATATATTTTACTTGAAAGCAGAGTTACAACATTATCAGATTGATGTGGTTTCTGATCCTCGATTTCAAGTACCTACTCTACCTGATTTGTATCAAAAGTTGGTTGCAAGTGGAAGGTCAGAAAGTTATGTCATGCTAACTAGATTATTTCATCTTGTATTGACATTACCAGTTTCTACGGCCACTACAGAACGAGCATTTTCAGTGATGAAGCATATGAAGACGGAAATTCGTAACAAAATGGACGACGGTTTTCTTGTTGTATGTATGACATTGTACATTGAACGAGAATATACTATGACTTTAGTTATAGATTCTCTTATAGATGAATTTTATGTTGCGGGTAACTGTCGGGGTCCATTTTAGTTGGTACTTTTGTATTTTGATTTATTTTGTCATAAATAAAATTTATGCATTCTTATGAACTTCAAATTATCGCACCAGTGTTATATATTGCCATTAGATCATGTTTAAGAACTTTCTGTTGAGGTTGAGAAAGACTGCAGCATATAGTTTGATTTGTCCATATGAAATAGATTTTTATTAATAATTGTAGCCATTTTTTTATTTTTTTCTCAAAAAAAAATGGGGGGAGTGGGGGCACTGCCCCCCGAACCCCTGACTATCACACCAAAATTTTTTTTTTTTGCTACACCCCTGTTTGCCCCCTCCTCACATGAATCCTAGCTATGCCCCTGCTACATGGAGTTGGCTTTATGAATCCTATTTCTTTCATTCTTATCTATCTAGAGTTAAAACTTTGGTCAATGTACAATCTTCCATGTCACCTCTAGTTGTTTTCTTTCAAGTCTTCAGTGGTCCTTTTCTTTTCTTAGCTCTTTTTACTTGTATTATGTCAACCTGTTTCAGTGGCGTTGTGAAATTCTGCCATCAAGATTGTTTCAACCTGACTAGTGTAAATCCCAAACCTGGATAAAGGAGGAAGCTTGGCAAACGAACTTGAAACTCTGGCCACATCATATGAAAATAAGTTCTAAAAACCTATTATTAGCATTGATCATTCAATCAGGTTAAATCTCAGTTAAATTGAGTCAAATATCAATAATACCTTTGAATGATTAAAATACATACCTTATCTAGGTATTTTTCAATTCCAAAGGGCAATGCCTCAATGGAGAAAGGTTACGGCCTCTATTTGGCAGTTTTCAGGAAACCAGTTGCTCAAATCACGGAATTCGAAAAAGTTATGCTCACTTTTGGATTGAAGCAAAAGAATAGCCCCTTATGAAATTTTCCCAAAATAATTATACAACACGCATAAAAGAAAAAAGGTATTTGTTCATCATGAAAATCATGTAAATCCCCTTGTGCATACATTTTGATTATCAATACAAGGGTAGTGGTCCGCATAATCAAGGCACTTCACGAGAGATCCCTCTCCTAACAGTTTTTTCTTGATTAGTGGAGTGAGTGTCATTAGCCCCAAGGGGGGATAGCTTGGTTGGGTGGGGCCATGGCTGCTAGACGGCAGTTATGGTTAGATTTTCATGGGTGTCGCCCCTCTAGGCAAGCCAATGCATAGCATAGGTCCCGAGGCAAGGGTCCTAGCCTTAGAATTTTACTCTACTAGTATAACGATCATCGGTATGGTAGGTTGAGCCAGTGTGACCATGTCTTCGTGTTGGGTGTGGTTCTTTACGTTATAAATCCAAAAAAATAAAAATAAAGTACCATTATGTCACTGTCATGCATCTAAATCTAACCAGTTTTACGATCAAAGTCAAACTCTCATGCATGTGTGAGTCCCATCTATTGGATTTTTGAGTCGGATCAAATCCAACCTAAATGTGACCCTGATTGATCCGAGCACATCAAGGGTCCAAATGATTGAAGTGACCTTTTAGTTTTGGAGGTTACAAGACATATATTAGGTCTCATAACGGTCATGCATTCCCATTATGGTTCCATCATGGTCCTCTTACCAGATCTCACAATAAATAGGAGACCCATGGTAGTGCGATAAGAACTACTTGTGTATGATCTCTCTCTCTAGGTTCAACGGTCCTGCCTCTCGAGATATAGGCCTGGGTTCATCAAGGGCATCGATTATCTTATGTCACCCAAGTTACATCCAGATCGTTCATGGCCGCGCTTTGGGTAAGTGTATCTTCCAAATCCATTTACACCAACACCATCATCCATAACCCGTTTGGTTTTGGAAAATCTGATGTCGATAGAGGAAGCATTGACCAATGACCCACCGCCGGCGGGTTGACAGCAGATGCTGTTTTCTGCAAAGGCTGGCGGTGGACGTCGCCTGTGAACAAGGTTGCCGGAATCTAGGTTTTTAGTCAGATACACAGAGCCCCCTACCGCCACAAGAACATCGTGGATGTCTGGAGGTTGGATCAAGCTTTGTCGGGCTGCGACTGGCCGCCTAAGGTCAGCTATCATCGATGGCAACCTGAGGTCAGCCGCCTCTAACGATAGTCGGTGAATATGGGCTCTTGTGGTTGTGAACAACCACATTCAGCCCTGTAGGTTGTTTCTGCCTGCTTTCATCACTGACAGACGACTGTGATCTTCGATAGCAGGATGCTGAAGGTTGGCCCTCACCGTCGACGATTGAGGTCGGTCGCCGGTTGCAGCCACTGCCGACTGTGGTTTCAAGTGAAGGGGGGGCAATCACACCCAGACCATTTTCCACTGCCACAGCCATCAACGGATGACCCAGATGGCTAGCCACCGAAGGCGACGAAGGCAGGAGAGGGGAGAGGAGACCCCAGGGCAGACCCGATCTAGACATGGACCCGTTACAAAGTTTCGGGTGGATCAAGTCTGATCCTTCTCTAGGGGACTCGATCCAGACCCTGACCCATTATGGGGTTTTGGGTGGATCGGGTCTGTGCTCGATCTGGACCAAGACCCATTACGGGTTCTGAGTGGATCGGGTCTGTGTCTGACTTAAGGGGGACCCGATCTTGGAGCCGAACATGTTTTGGGGTTTCAAGTAGATTGGGTGTATGCCTAACCCAGTCGGAACCGAACCCGTTTTGGGTGGACCGGGTCTGTACTCGACCCATTGTGACCCAGTTCAGGACCCATTACAGGTTTTAGGGTAGATCATGTCAGTAACTATGAGTCAGATCAGATTCAAAATTGGACCACCCAGACCCATCCAAAACAAAACTAGTTCTAGAACTGATTCGGTCCATCTAGGACTGATTCGGGACTTCTGAAAACTGGCTCTGAGGTTTTTGGTTTCAGTTCTGGCTTTTCTTGAATCGGTTCATGCATTTTATGACCAATTTGGGGCTTCTTGGGATCGGTTTATGCTTTCAGGGGGGGTTTTTGTTCAGGGAATTTTTTATCGATTTAGGGTTCCTGTGATCAGTTCAAGGCTTTTAATGACCAATTCAGGGACTTTAAGGACTCGTTTGAGGTAGTTTTCAGGCTCAATCCTAGATATTACTTATACATGTCTTTCTCGTAGCTCTCATGCTATTTGGTGACTTTAGCATGATATTTGGTGTCTTTCATGTTGTTTTGAGTTATCCTTGATTATTTAAGCAAGAGATTATGAATGTATGCACTATCTTTTGTATTGTGACATGCCTTATAAATACTGACGATAAAATATCTCGATCAACTCTCTCTTGCAATCACCAAAGTGATCTAAGTTATGTTGATTGAGGGTTCCTTAGACCGTGTTAAGATTGAAATTCGGTATTGTAAATTATGTATGACTTTAGGAAGGCAATGATTTTACCCAAAAAGTAGGTCATTGTGTTTCAAATTTACACAGGGTGTAATAGTAGGTGTGTACACCAACCCATGAAGCATGTTCGTACCCAAAAGTACAATGTTGAATTGCATCTTGTTAAATTATCTACTAGTTTCATCAATTAAGAGTCAATTTCTTGTGAAATTAAGAGGCGAAGTAGCTATGAGTATTATTGATTTCATCAAAGTGAAACGATAATGACCCTATTATGTTTACCTTAGAAAATGTGAATAATAAAGGATCTCATATTTACCTTTTCGATATGAAACTTTTATGAACATTTATTTTGTGTTATTCAATTTGAGATACATGGACATATATTTAGCTTTAGTAACTGACAAACCTCCCACTCATACAGAAAATAGAACAACCGATCAGATGGTTGTTTATAAAAAGTGAGAGCACTCAAAACGTTGTCTATGAGAAGTGAGAGAGCTCAAATAGGCTTAATATGTTGCTTTGGCAATCTTAAGTGACTAAGAATATTCGATGCATCATCCCGCACTATAGGACAATGAAGTAATTTTTTAGAGTCATTGAGACTCAATTTGTCAGTTCTGATAAGGCTAGTGTCATTTATTACTCTATACAAGACTTCATTTCAGGCCATATGAATCAGAAACCTCATTATGGGTCTTGGTGTTATGAACTTTATTGAGAGTTTACTAAAGATCTTATGTGATAATGAAGTTGTTGTGTATTTCTTTAATAACAAGTGTTTCACCTCATGTCAACATATGAAGTTAAAGTACTTTGATGTTAAAGAAAGAACAAAGAATCATTTAGTGTGTATTGATACAATCAGTATGAAACAAATAATTATGGATCCTCTTAGTAAAGAGCTAGCACCGAGATTATATTCTCAACATATAATGAGGATACGTTTATTTGATTTTTTTTAATGTATGACAATACGTTATAGTTATATGTGATCACATTTATGAAATTAAATTGATTATTTATAATTTATGCATTGTTGATTTTGTATAAAGTGTCTCTTGTTTCGAAGAGAGAATAACAATATTAAAAGGTCCAATAGAATGAGTTAGAGACCAACTCATTCATAAATGTATTCTTAACATGCTAAAAACTTAAAATAAATAATATTATAGTACATAAAAATATAACATCTCACGTAGAGATGTTCATCTTCATGACTCATATGATTCATTCTTGTGATACAGGATAGCATCAGAACCCATATGAAAAATGGATCGAGATAATAATAAAGAACCTCGATAATGTATTTTTTGCACGTTAATGAGTCCAGTGAGAGAATATTGGATTTTTTAGTTGGATCGGATGTAACATAGATGTGATCCAGATTGACCTGGGCACATCAAGGGTCCAAATGACTGAAGAGACCTTTCAGTTTTGAGAGTTAAAGGATAACTATGAGGTCTCATAATTGTCCATGCATGTTCATTATGGTCTCATCATGGTCCTCCCACCAGATCTCACTATAAATAAGAGACTTGTGGTAGTGTGATGAGAACTACGATCTTTTTTTAGGCTCGCTCACCTCTCGACATATCGGCCTCGGCTCATGGAAAGCTTAAATTGGCTAAAGAGAACACTGACCAACCGCTACGTTCCAATTGTCCATAGCAGCTTCCAATAAGTGGCTATTCCCAATCCATTTACGTCATAACCCACGTAGCCTATGGATCAGATCATCAAAGTATCAGACATAAGTACCTAACAAGAGAAGTGTCCTCATGCAGCTTTGCTGGCCAGCCGAGTAATCTAAAAGATAAAAACACAAGAAATGGGAGAATGTTTAGAACATAAAAAAAAAAAAAAAAGTGATGAATGTCAGAAAAAAATAAAAAAACACCAACAACAAAGGAAACAATAGGAAGGGGAGAAAATTTGTGATTTTTTCGGAGGGAAGGCAGAGGCTGTGAATGGGGGAATAGGGCGCCCACCAGGTCATAATCATACTGTGGCCTAAAAAGGGAAGGGTAGGAAAGCAAAGCAAAGCTTTGAGATCTGCCTCACATAACAACTCTGCCAACCTTGATGGGCCCACCTGGTGGGTCATCTTCAGGTCGGATGGTGAGACCCACGCGAGGTGGATGCCAGCCAGCCCATGGTGGTATGGTATCCCACCCACAGCACTGGCCCCAACAGACTGGAGTGCAAAAATAAAAAGATTTCTGCTTCCCCATCTCCGACGCTCTGCAGGCAAATGCAGCACTCGCTTTTCCCATGAAAGGGCATCCCCCCCCACCCCTCTTAGTAGAAGACGAAATTAACGTTTGACCGGGACTAAGAGACTGTCCTCAAATTATTGCTGCACTATGAAAATGATACAGAGCTTGAGCTTGAATCCTATGACCCAGATCAACAGGAGGCATCCTCAATTATATTTTGGTTGGTTGCATAAGTGTCAAAAAACCAGAACAGTAAGTTGGGATATTTGTGTTGGTAGTGATGCTGATCAGCAACCACATGGAGCGCCAATTCGAGCAAGCCTTACCAAATGGTAAAGATGCAAGTGCTCTGCAAATTGATAAGCTAAAGGGGGATGCAAAGTGTGCCAATAAAATGTACATGCCACATTTATCCTTTTTCCCTTTAATTTATGTCTTCCAAGGATGTGCCTTTTTAGGTTTGGTGGGCACATATAGGTTTTAAGCTTTTTCCTCAGCGTAAGAATCTGGAAATTGAAGAGCTTTGAGCTTTCCCTTTCGCCGGGGTTTATCACCCATTGCAGGAAAATCACTTGTCCCACCCAACTCACCCTTGAAAGAGGCCAGCCAGACTAATCAATGTGTCATGCATGGGTTATCCTCTACCGTCCCTTCCAGATCTCGGGGTCAAAATTAATGATAGTGGTTGGACGACCACCTCTCTCATACTCACCACGTTGCACACCTTTCATCTCTCAGATGGACGATTACCAGCCTTGTGCAGTAACAAAGCCCTTGTCTTTGACAAGAAGGTTGTGTAGTTTCATGTGATTTTCTCATGCCATTTCATGACCCGTACGGCCCTGCGCAAGTCTGTCTAGGACATGTGAATGCATGCGCGTTCACATGGCCCGCGCTTGTGGTCCGAATTGACGGTATTGCCCCCTCAGGCTTTCTAGTTGAGGTCAATTCAAGAAGATTTTGCCCCCCCTTAAAAAAAAAAAAACTCCGATTGGTGAGTGAAGAAACAAAAAAAATTTGTGATGTTTTGCTTTAAATGGTAGGAAAGATGGGGGCTGGGCCCGACCTGACATGATGAAATGAGGGATCCCATGGGATCGAACCTTGGACGTACAGCCGCCCGTAAAACCAAACCCTCCGATTTTGCTAAGCCCATATGGTTTTTGTCTTATAGGAAGAACCGGAAAACAAGTGGAAGTGGGTCTCTCCACTTACTTTTGTATCTCTTTTCAGTTTTCAAATGTACAGGAAAAGAATAAAATATATACGCTCTCTATTTTTTCTATCGACAGTTTATTTATTATTCCTGTTTTCTTCTCCGAATAAATAAAAAAAAAAAGGAAATTACATTTAGAATCCCACCTTTTCCTTGATACTACAATAAGAGTCTCATGTTTTCCAAAAAAGCTTGCGCAACAAAAATAACCTTTCAGGGCTCAAACTCATGACACTGAGTTATTAGTTTGACCCCTACCCTACCCAAGTGGGAGCCCCCCTGTCGGGCATACATATTTCATATTTAACTTGAGTTACTCTAACTGAGCCAATAAGGTATCTATTTGACAGTTTGGGCAAAAAGTCGGGTCTAAACTGTTTTTTGAGAAATCAAGAATATTGAGTAAAAGTAGGTCTCTAAATGAAATTTTATCTAAAAAGAATGAGCTTTTACGTTACAAGGAAAATCTTTTAATAATTACGCTCCATGCCGGTGATCAGGAAGTGGTCTGCCAATATGTGGTCAGTGATAAAGGGGTTTTTCCTTAGCCTAACAAAAAAAATAAAAATAAATGGTAAGTTGTTGCTTAAACATGGGGACATTTAGACCCCACTACAAAGACCCTTTTTTGAGGTGACTTTTAGATTACCTATGATGGTGAATTTAGAAAATCAATCGTATCGGTAACTTTTAGACATTAAGAAAATTAAAAAAAAAAAAGGAGGGATTCTTTATGCGAGCATTAAATAAAGAGAGGAAGAGAAGACGAAAGTAGTAGAGTTAGTTTGTGGGCTTTTCTGCAGAGCCGGACCTCTAAAGAGGCCAATGAGGCTTGGGCCCAGGGCTCCTGGGCTCAAAAAAAAATTAGGGGCTCATTTTTAAGGCCCGAGTTCCCCTATTTTTATTTAATTTAATATAAATATTTGGAATATTATATCTGTTTAATGCAAATGCAAATTTTATTGTTATTTTTATTCTTTAAAAAAAAATTGGGAGGCACTGCCCCCGAACTCCTACTATTAATAGGAGGCCCATTTTTTTCCTCCGCCTGAAGCCCCATAAAACACAGGTACGGCTCTGCTTTTCTGGGATCTTTTGAGAGAGAGAGAGACTCTCTTGATGTTGAGAGTGAGATTCTCAATTGAATTTGAGAGATGTTGAATCTCCTGGTTATAAATCCAGCACTGCGACAGGTCTAATGGACTGATAGTCGGATTACATTGATCACTATGGTTTCAGGTGATTGAAAATGACCCAGGCTGCGTCTACTTGTCCCTCTATGTTTATTTCTTTGTGCATGGTTTATTTCTTTGGTGGTCTTATTATGTTTTTATGTGTTTCCGCGTCATCCTAGCATTGGCCCCAAAACCAAAACACAAAGCTCCCTATTGGAGTGCTCATATATATATACACAAATGATCAACATAGACTACGAAGCAATTGCATCGCTTTGTTGGATTTAGGGACTGCTGGTGTGCGCAGAGAGAGGGTTGAGAGTACAGATAGAAGAAGAGGGAGAGAGGAGAAGAATGGAAAACCATGCATCATATACTATTTTGTGTTCAAGTGTTAGGCCTTAAAGCCTTCCTTGGTGAACCGTTCCCAACCCAACATAACTGTCACATTCCTAAACATGTTGAGAATCCAATGAGTTGTAGGCCCCAAATACTATTTGTAATCCACATATCAAGGGCCCACTATTATTGGGGTATTGGATTCTCTTGTGAGATCCAATGACCAACTTTGAATCCGATAAATACATTCATACTTTTGGTTATAGATTTCATATGTGAGATCTAAAATTAAGATCCAACATTTCTCACTTGGTTATATGGGGCAAACACCTACATTATATCATAAATGGTGTATCATATATTGCATATAATACTTCGTGACAAAACATGCACCAAATAAACTTGCATAATTTTTTGGGTTATATCGATATTTAAATATGATATTTTTTTCACATGTTATGAGTTATTTATCACATAATCATGTGAATCTTTTTTATCATTCAATTTTTTAAGTATGAGGTTTTCACGTAGCTATGTTTTCTTTTCTTCAATTTCAAGTATGAGGTTTTTCATACATGTTATGAGTTATTTATCACATAGTCGTATCATATTTTAAATATCATATGAGCCATAATTCTTTTTGCATATGGTATAGGTTTAATCATGACATTATCCTTGCATGCACTAATTTCACATAACCATATAGGTTTCTCGTCATGTCACAATTTAAATTATAACTCTTAGCATGCAATACCATATTTAAACTAATGCATTATATCGGAGTCTCACTTTCTTAGTTAATCATGGGGTTCTTATGACTCTTTCATAACCATAACATTAGACATCATTATGTTCACATGCACACTAATTGAGAATTATGAATTTTCTTTAACTCATGGATCCATGATAAAATATAATTTGTCAAACATAGCAAATACACTTACTTTTTAAAATGTTCATCATAATTAATATTCTCACCATCTATGTGCATCATCATCATCATATGCAACATGCTTAAATTCTCATCAGGTTAACCACCACTTGATCATTTTGGATCCATATATATTCATATCTAAATAATCATAAATATTATTAAAAATATGAATAACACCTTATGTAACAAATATCATGAGATTTATAAAAATCTCATGATAATATCGCGAGAAATTGCTTAAAAGTTTAAAACGGTAATTTCTCCCATGATTTTCAAACCATGACAAATATCGCGATATTTACCATTTTAGCATATATTTATCACAAAAATTTCATTTTTAAATATGTTTTATTTATATTTTCTTATACTTTTTTTTTAGATTTTTAATTAATTTTTTATTGCCAAGATTTTGCCAAAAAAACAAGATTTATGAAAATTTTCAAAATCTCTCAAGTTTTTGGATTCCTGAGATTTTGTCACTTTTAACTTTTGTCACTATGATAACACCATGTTGCATATCATGCATAAACTTCTAACAAAATATCTCTCTATGCCTTCATACAAGCAAACCATAAAGAGCATAATTTATAATAATTATTTATCATCATATACAAATAAAATATATAAAATTATAATTCAACACTCACTTTTTCAATGCATTGCATTTAAGCAATATGCGCATTAAGTTATCAGAAACTAGAAACAATATGCACAATAAGTAAAGCATAACATAAGTCCTCATCTCTATATTTAATTTAGATATACATCAGATCCATATCTAATGAGAGTTATCTTATTAGCATTTGGATATGCTAAAATAAAATAAGCTCATTCATTTTTCATGATTTTAATCTTGCGATAATAAGCAACTTAAGCAATAAGTATGTCAACATACAAGTTCATATTCATTACCAGATTTACTCAAAAAATTATATCCAAATTCATTGGATTTGTATAAATCTATATCTAAAACCAACTTTAGATGTTATCATCAAGTTTAATATGATCCATAATAAGAAATGGATCTCATGCAAGCTTAAATAACTCATGCAAAATCATGCATCACAAGAGATTTGACCATAGTCAAAATCTATGTCCTTATGTTCTCAATTCAAATGGATCAACACCACATATCCAGTATTATACTTATCTGGATCTATTCGGGTCAAACCAAGACCTATATAAAATATATTATTAGGTTCAAAAACTCTATCTGATTCAATCCAGATCCATCATATAATCTAGATCTGATCAAGATCTATACAACATATCAAACATTACACTTTTATGGATCCATTAATAGATCCGTCTAATAAGAATACCCAATAAATAACTATCCAAATTGTACATGCATCAAACCATACATAGTTCCATATAATCAAGTTAAATAAACTTGTACACCATTATACTAATTTAGAACCGCAATAGATCCATATATAATAAAATAAACAAGCATATTCATGCAGTGCAATCATGTAAAATGTTCTCAGATCTCATATGGAACCAACTCACATGTATCATGTATGAATTTCACACCATGAGTTTTGAGCTATAAAATAGTTCTCTAACTAGACCTAGATACTTGATTCATGTTGAATTATTTTACTGAATACCCAAATAACCTTAAGCATGATAATGGTGCAAGCATGTTTAATGGTATTTTTTGGATAAAAAAATATTCAATTGGATTTATTTAGATTCATTCAGGCTCAACATAGCCATTATTGATTCAAGCATCAGATCCAATACTGATCAGATCCACTGTCGATGCAAATATCATATCTAATTGATCCTAGTTCAATTAACTTTGATCCTTCATAAAAAAAAATAGATCAATACAAAGCCATACACGATCCATATATTAGTATGATCCAAAATATGAGTAACTCATAAAACACATAAAAAATAATATGCAATTATACCCAGCATTTTCAGGAACCAAATATAAATGCATGCTAAAAATTAAACATCTCACATACCAGGGTAAAGATTCAATCTAGATTATAACTCGATCCAAGAAAACCAAATCAAGCATGAATTTTTTTATCACAAAAAAATTTATGAATATTACTTTAACTGAATATCGAACTCATGAAAATAATGCATTGTCCAAATAATAGATACAAACCTATCTGGATAAAGCATTGAGAGGTATTCATCAAACCAAAGATGTTTTCCTGTAAAACCAAAAAATTCATAAAGTGGTTACGGACAAAAACAACAAAGTAGAACACTTAAACAAAATTTTCAGAACTTCTGAGTTGAAAAGAAAATTGCGTGTGCTTTTCTGAAATTTTTGAAAAGTTGGTAGTCGTTGTTATGTGAAAACTAGGGTATTTTTAAGAGAGCAAGTTCTGAAAAAATAAAGGCACAATTGAAATATACTAGAAAGAGCAGGGGTAGTCTGGTAATCCTGCTATAAGAGGATACAATGGGAATTAATAGAAAATTAAAAGGCAAAAAGGTAAATTCATATTAAAAGGTCAAAAGAGGGTTCTCAAACCCTAACTCCTCTTTCTTCTTCTCCCTTTCATTTTTTTTCTCCAGCAAATCCATCGCTCCGGCAACGGCGTCCCGTGGATACTGAACAGAACCGGCTGGTGGAGACACCATCGCCTCCCGTTGGGGGTTACCCGACTGTCGTGCGGGTGGAGATCAGGGATCATGGCCGGTGATCACCTCTTTCTCTCTTTATGGAGGGTTTTTCCTCTTTTCAATTTTTTTTTGCATCCTCTGCAACCACCACCTCTCATTGGTGGCTCTGTTGAGTTCAGCCGATCGATGGGTTTTTTTGGTTAGGGAGTAGATCGACTCTGCAACTGCCTCTTTTCGACGGGGGGTAACCGGGAAAGAGATTTCCCCATAAATAGAGGGATTTCCCAGTGAGGGGTGTTCCCCTTTTGTCGGGGTTTTCCGTTTCATTCACCTCTCTCTCTCTCTCTCTCTCTCTCTCTCTCTGGCAACTCCATGGTTGATTTGCATAGCCCTGGTTTAGGTTTCCAAATTAGCAAAGAAGCCAACAATCACATTATTTTAGGCTTTCGGCGTGATGCTTATATCGGTTTTGACAAGCCCTCACCACCTGAGGATCACCAACAAAAGCTTTATATATTTTAAGACCCTTCGATTTGAAGATGGATGGTTCGCAGGACAGGCTCATTGGGGAAAGCAAATATATCATGCAAGCTTAAGTCGCTTGACATTCAAGAATGATTAGGTTTTGGGCGCTTTGTTTTTTTTTTTGTGTCTTAAGGTACCAAAGTTAAGGGCGTAATCAATGGCATAGAAATTGAGTTGAGCCTCATGGGATTTTGAGACTTTGTTATTCACGTGTTATGCGAACAACACAAAACGTTGGAAAACTCAAAAATAGGGAACTAGAGAGTGTAGTACCAAAATAAAAAGTTTGAGATGCAAGCAAACAAAAGATCAATCCAAACAAGAAACTCAAAATTAGACGTCCCTACTCTACACGGAGGAGCCGCCCCACCAGTTGAGCCGAGTCCTCGTTGGCGCGACAATATAACTATAGAAATTAAGCAGCTACAGAAATTTGCAGCACAACTTGGGAATGAATAGAGATGAATGAATCCTCCCAAATTAAGAAAACAATATTCAAGTATGGTGGTGAGCATACAAAGCCGGTTGAAATCTTTCACAATCAGAAATATTCCTCTTCCCCCCTTTACAAACATTTGCAATGTTGGATCTCAAATTATTTACTCTCCACTCTCGAGCCCCCTGAGATAAAAATAAAACCCAAAATCGGCACAACTCCCTCCGGAGCAAAAAGGGAGAATTGCTTAGTTTGTCCAACTCTAAATTCCAACACAAATGCCTGGATCCAAGTTATTTCACACTTGAGAAAATAGTGTCCATTGTCTCCAGAAACGACCAACATGGTCCAGCGTAAAAAGGAGAGGATGGTGCTCATCCCATCCCATCATTCACATCGTCATATATTTCAATACGCTGGTCCGGTTGACGACCCACATCCATGTCTGTTGTCTGTTGGGACGCACCTATGTCAATATCAATGGCAATGTCAATTAAATGGTTCGGATTTTGTCCCCATACCATACAGGTTAACTTGATTCGCATGCACTTGAACTCGTCAGCGTTCACAGGTTCAAATTTGATGAGCTCCATGCCTCTATGAAAACCCAAATTTAATACCTAAAAACTGCCTAAACGGGTTCCAACACTCGTTCAAAATGAATATCTCTGGCAGAATACCGTATCAAGGCAACCGGCTGTGATGCAGTTGAAGACCCGACCCAAACCGCTACCGCTGGCGTCCGTGGATAGGCATCTAGGCGATCTTCAAACGAATTGGAACCGGATCAAACGGGCAGGGTCCAAATCCCAGCTCTGTTCCCCGAAAAGGGCAAGATATCCTCACACTAGTGTTTTACAAGAATCTTTGCTTTTCCAGAAAATAACGACTAACTTTTGAAGAATATCCTCATTTAGATGACAAAAATACCCTCGTTTTCCTTTGGACCAAATTGCGTTTGTTTTTCTTCCTTTCCCTCTATAAAGCACGACGTACGGTCACAGAGCCCCCACCCACCCACCCACAGGCTGGAGACTGGACTGGAGGGGCAGGTCGCGCCTCTGAAAATGATTAAAATACCCCTTACCGTCGTCAGGCTGCATTTTCTTTTCACATGGCCCACATTGTCAGGTTTGCCATAATCGCAGCAGCGGGGAAAAAAAGCGAACAAGTTGGTGGCGATCCCGTGATTTCCGTCAGGCTATTTCGTCATTGCTTGCAAAATTCTCCGTCGGCAAAATAAAAGGAAAAAGTTCCAAGCAAACATGAAACATAGGCTATAGCGCGATAATTCGGTAATTTAACGCGAACATTCGCCGGCCCCCAAACCACCCACCTTACGAAGAGGGAAAGTTGCGGGAAACAGAAAATTAAATAACTTCCATAAGCTCATAATTTACAGAGAGCCCTCGGTTTCCTAATTTCCTGGGAATTCATTTCCACGGCTTCCAAAATTGCGAGGTGATGAGAACCGAAAGCCCCCGCTCGCTCGCTCGCTCTCTAATTACACAACATTTCCCAATGTCTTGCTGTTCCTGAGAATTCCCGGAAAATCTCAGAAAAGGGGGCTCCGCTGAGGGACTCCTTTCCTCCGGCTGAAGGCGGGGAAGGACGAGGAGGTAACGGAGGGTGCGGCAGGGGCAATTCGGGAATTCCCGACGGTTCCGGTACGCCTTTTCCTCCTGACGAACTCCGTGGTGGCCGTGCAGGCCACCGTCGCTGCGCCGGCGGGGCCGTTGTTCTTGTGGTTGTTCCCGCTCGACCCCGACGACGACGACGTACGGAGGGAGGCGTCGCCGTCGAGGATGGAGCTGGGCGTCATCTGGCCGTCGTCCATCTCCCTGAAGCCCTCCTGCTGCGAGCACCCCAACTCCGACAGAGGCAGGTACTCGCAGTCGTATAGATACCTCGATATACACCCTTCGTACCTCACCAAATACTGTACCTGCATACACCGTATAAAACCACCGTCGATCCCTTAGAAAACCGCTTCTCCGCCGGAAATTTTTGAATTAATTTTGGTGGCTTTTTTTTTTACCTTGCAGGCGAGGGAGCAAAAGTGGTATGGCTCCTGGAGGCTTCTCTTGCATGTGTTGCAGACACTGCCTGAGCCCTTGAAGGGGCGGGATTGGGGTCTCTGGTTCAGGAAAACCACCTTCGCGCTGTTGGTGGTATACGCCTGCTACCGTACACGCAGAAACCTCCCGTTAGGGAACTCGTAAGGTTCAGAAGGAAGGAAAATTTAGGTTTTTTTTTAGAGGCAGGCACACCCACCTGAACGAAGGCGCAGTCGATCAATTTCTCGAGATCCTCCAGCCGGATGACGTCGTGGTAGACGTATCGCCGCACCTGATAAGTTTCAAAGAAGACAATTAGCTCGAAATTAAGCGCAGAAGGAAGGAGAATTGTCAATTGAGTGGTAGGGATTCGAAGTAGGGACCTGGAGGAGACGGTGGGAGCGGTGCTGGGAGAGGCAATGAGGGCAGATGGTGGTGACGCAGTCGAGGCAGAAGATGTTCTTCTCGTTCTTCTTGGAGAACTCGTGAAGGAAACACGGTGTGAAGAATTTCTCCGAGAGGATGGAGTAGAGCCAGGCGGGGTTCTGAGTTGGAGTCGGCATCGAGAGAGAGAGCAGCGCTCTGATGGGTGAGAGGGTGTGAGAGAGAGGCGGGAGAGGAGAGGGCGTATCAAAGTATTTGAAGTGTGGGATTCGGCATGAGAGAGAGAGAGAGAGAAAGAGTGAGTGAGGGAGGGAAAAGAGGATGACCAAAATGTGTTGCCCAGGGCTTTTGTTCTTATCAATGTCTGCTGCTGCGGCTGCTCACCACATCTGTCCCCTCTGCACACTTCAAGAACTTCAAACTTTTCCTAACCAAACACCCTCACATCTTCATAAAACCACAACAACGCCATCCTCCCAAAAAATCTCATCCATCATCTCAGAGAGATGGACTATGTCTAGCCAAATTCATCAAAGGCCCTCTTGTTTGGTGGGTATATATGTCCAGCCCCCCCCCCCCCCTAACCTTAGCCAATTCAGGGGGTTAAACGTATCGAATTTTTGCCGACATGATACGTATCGACAACATTGATAGTGATACAGCAACCAAGCTCTTTGACTTGGGCCACGTTCAAGGGGATGGTGTTTTCGTTATTTTTCAGCGTTATTCGGTTGTTTTGTGGAGAGTTCCGGGTGGCAAGCTGGTAGTTTTGGGAAAGAAAACTAGAAAAGGAGGGTGTGTTACTGCAAACATTAATGGGGATTGGGATTTTTTTGGAATGCAACCAAAAATACCGTATCTTTTTGAAAAGAGTGTCTGAGAGTGGGGCGTGACTGCTTTTAGAAAAATGACAAGCATGTCCCTTTAATTTGTGAATGGCGAAATTACCCTTTCGACCCGGGCTTTGTCATTCCCCGAAACCAAGCCAGTGGTGTGCTTCCTCGGGTTGGGTTTTCGGACAATCTGGCCAGCTGGCCCTACTCAGACAACCTACCGGGGTCTGGGTCTGACCTTGACCCTAACCCTGACCCTTCTCTCTCTCTCTCTCTCTCTCTCTCGTAGCGCATGGACTTCACGCACTTTGTCATGTTTCGTGACATGCCATACTTGTTTTCTGCTGGAAGAGGTGATCAGCTTTGTGGGGATATCATATCATGTATCCAAGTCATGGAAGCAGATCAGGTCAGGCTGAACATGAGCGTTTTTGCTTATGCCGACATCGTGGCCGTCTGTTTGCATTTTAGATGAATGCCACATGGTTTTGTTGACTTTTGAGCTTTTTAAAATGCAAATCGGATGACCACGATGTTGGGGGCATGAGCAAAAACGCTCATGTTCAGCATGACCTGATCTGCTTCCTCATGCGTCGCCCACACAACCACTCCATCTTGGCATTTCTCGAGAAATGTTGAGATGGGTGGCTGTCAGCGTCGCTGCATAAAAACTGGTGGGAAAATGGAGGTGAAAAAATACCAAAACTCTCACAGTAACAAGGATCAAGTATCTCTGACCGAGGGTGGGGGTGTGTGGGGGATCAGCTGAGGAGCTGTTAGTGCACGTCACTATACGTTGGAACATTGCAAGTTCAAAACCCAGTGGTATGCATGTTGTGTAACCGGCGGGGGTAGCTTGACTTTTAAAAAATAAGAAAATGGATCAAGTATCTCTGGCTGGGAAGGAGAGGGTTAGGGTATCTCTAAAATGGGAAACGAGACTTGAGAGGCTCAAAGTTCAAACGAACCTTACAAAGTTTTAATATTTTCAAAATCATGACTCAA
Source organism: Nuphar pumila (assembly GCF_984573655.1). Classification (NCBI taxonomy): domain Eukaryota; kingdom Viridiplantae; phylum Streptophyta; class Magnoliopsida; order Nymphaeales; family Nymphaeaceae; genus Nuphar; species Nuphar pumila. The sequence goes on from NC_143253.1 coordinate 137,782,250, forward strand.
CGTATATCAAACCCGGCAGCAAATATTCATCGCAGAGCCACAGAACGGATACTAGTCATTTTACAACACCGAAAGCTCGCCGCAACTCCACTTGCTTTGCCTTTGTTACTCAAGCCCAAGTACATGAAGAGCAGGCCATCATCATTAAAATTGTAAAGAAAAAAGACAAATGTTGATCTTAAGGAGGGTTCCTAAATTGAGTGTTTTTCCAGTTCAAATAGTCGCACTGATTGCAAGTGCAAGGCTGTTGCATGTTAGACCACCTAAAACGTATGTGACCAAGTTCATGGACAACAATGCTTTTCAAAAATCATGAAAAAATGTCAACTTTTCTATTATTGGAAGATATTTATGAAGGCATGCTTGAGATGATGCCTAGTGGTCTAGGCGGCCCGGCCCATAAATCGACTGCTACTAGCCCAGCACACATTCACATGAAACACACTATATGGTCTATGGGAATTGTCCTACCTACTACTACTGCTACTGCTACTACTACTCTACTCTCTCTCTCTCTCAGCATTTTGCTGCCTGAACTATTACAGCCAACAAATGCAACTTATCTCATGCTCTGGCTGGTTCATCAATAGAGACGAATTTAAAGGGCAAATTTTATCAATTCTTTGTTTTAATTAAGGGTGGCAAAATCTGACCCGACAACCCGCTTCTTAGCCGGGTTAGGGTTTGGCTTAAACGGGTTCGTGTCGTAAACGGGTCAACCCGCCTAACCTGTTTATTAAATGGGTCGTGTTCATGTTAGGGGTATGCCAACCCGTCAACCCGTTTGACCCATTTAATAAATGGGTTAGGCGGGCAGGTCAACCCGTTTAATTATTTATGTTTATCTTGATGATTGTAAGACAACTTGGTAGATATGTTTGTAGTATGGTTGTAACTTGTAAGACAATTATGTTGATGTTGTCCTTATGTTGAAGTTTTATGTTGATGTTGGTAGTATAATTTCATATTGAGATTTGCAGAAAAAAAAGTATAATATGTATTTATTTATTTTTGTTTCTAATTGTGTTATTCGGGTTAGACAGGTTATTCGGGTGACTCGGGTCAGTTATCGTGTCTATGTTATCGGGTCGACCCGTTTATTAAACAGGTTAACCATGTCGTGTCGGGTTACCCGTTTAATAAATGGGCCGTGTTTGTGTTTGCCACATCCGACCCGTTTAATAGTTTAATAAATGGGTCGTGTTTGTGTTTGCCACATCCGACCCATTTAATAAACGGCGTGTTAAAGTATTCTAACCCGCCAACCCATTAACCCGACCCACCAACCCGACGACCCTACCCGATTGCCACCCCTAGTTTTAATCAAGAACAAAGAATACAAGTGGGTACTTTGATTTGATTAGATAATGCCACTAGTAAGCATGTAACAATAATTTATTATTTAGAACAACAGCTGTGAGGTTTAGGTTGAAAAATATAGCCAAAGTGAGCGGTAAATCTTGAGGGGATATTTATTTAGACGAGGAACCAAAAATAAATAAATAAATTATTCATTGCAGCGTGGAAGCCTCAAGGGTCGCTATGCTTTTTCCACTCCGCTGCTTTTGCATCTCATTTAAAAATGTTCTACTAATTGAACCATATACCGTGTCTTAATGCTAATTATCTTTGTCACGGAAATTTCTGATATTTTAAAAATATACTGATCTTAATGTAATATATTTGCAATGCCCGATATTATACCGCAATTAAAGGAATCTTTTGGAAAAAAACATTTATGATGAAAACATCATGTTTCTAACGCTATTCGAACCTTTTGCTAATGTATTAATAACCGGTTGTTGAAATTTTATACTATTTTAATGTTTACTATGCACCCTTTTTTTGGAAACACCAGGAGATTTTCTCAGGGACAATTTTTGTGATTATTTTGAATTTTTTTTTTAAAATGGCACCTAAATTTTGGAAAAAAAATTAAAAATACACCTAGAAAATATAGTGGTTAATTAAAAAGGCCCAGGAGTTTAATGCCATCAAGTTTGCTGTTAAATGTGATTTAGAATTACCATTTTACTCTCAACATCATATTTTAAAAAAATGCACATGAGAAAAAGGAAAGAAGCCTCTGAAGGGTTAACTTATAAATTAAATCTCTTAACATCATCTTGGTTTAGTGATAACGTAGGAGAATGGATGTTTGTTTTTTATTAACATTGCAAAAATTTAGGTGTCTTTTTAAAAATATTTGAAACGTAAGTGTATTTTTTTTTTTATTAATGATTGCACTTTAGGTGCATTTTTTTTTAAATTTCCCTTATTTTAATTATGTCCGGTGACAGTGTAGCTTGGATACCGATTAATTTGGCTAGATTGGAATAGTGGTGCTTTAACCGAAAGATCCCTTGGTTAGGATGGAGAACATCTAACAAAAGGTGATGAAATGTAAGTGTGTGGTTTTGGGTCAGGCTCAGAGGAATTAAATAAACCACGAACCTATTGTTAGAATTTTGGGACTGTGGTGTGTGCGTTCTGAGGGTGGAGAGAAAAACTAGAGTGAGGAGGGAAGGACTGTGGCTTGGTGTACGGCCTGCTTGGGGGGCGAATCACTTCAATACAAATATCGATCTCACCTGCATAATGCAGGGGCTGGATATATCTGGGTAGTCAGTGTTTAGTCTTTTATATCCACACATGATGTGAGAATCCCATAAATTATGGGCCCACCACTAATTTAGTGGCTCAAATATCCGAACCCGTGTTGAGAATTCAATGAGTTGTGAGCCCACCACTCTTTGGGTAGCTCACATTTTAAAGGCCCACTACTCTTGAGTCATTGGATTCTCTTGTGAGATTCAATGATTAACTCTAGATCTGGATTCATTCTTTGAATTAAATACTTTGGATCCAACATACCTATACGTTATGGGTTTCATTTGTGAGACCCTATGACCACACTAGATTCAATACAAGAATCCAACATCTCTCACTTGGCCATATAGGTTGAACACACATATTATATCATAAATAGTGCATCATGTATTGCTTATAATATATCATGACAAAACATGCGCTAAATAAACTTACATATTTTTTTGGGTTATGTCAATATTTAAATATAATATTTTTCTCATATGTTATGGGTTATTTTTTACATAATCATGTGAACTTTTTTATCATTCATTTTCAAGTAAGATATTTTCATTCTCATGCTATGGGGTTATTTCTCACATAGATATGTCACTTTTCTTCATTTTCAAGTATGATGTTTTTAACATGTGTTATGGGTTATTTCTCGCGTAGTCATGTAGACTTTTCATCATCATATTAACTATGATTCTTTTTATATATAGTATGAATTTTGACATTAAATTATCATTTTAATGCACTCATTTCACATAACTATATGAGTTCATTATTATGTCATAATTTAAATTATAACCCTTAATGTGCAATATCATATTCTAACAAATACATCACATATATTAGGGTCTCTCTTTCTTAATTAGTCATAGGGTTTTTATGGCTCTTCCATGACCATACCATCGGACATTATCATGCCATGTGGACACTAGTGGAGTACTATAAATTTTTATTAATTCCTAAATTCATGATAACATATGATTTACAAAACATAGCAAATACTTTCACTCTTTAAAATTTTACTGCAGTTCATACTTTCACTATCCATGTGCATCATCATCACATGCAACATGCTTAAATTCTCATCAGGTTAGCCACCACTGAACATTTTAAATCGATATATATATATCAAAATCCAAATAAACATAAAAATAAAAATATCAACATATTGTATATCATACATAAAACTTCTAAAGCATGAAAAATACTCCTTCATACATTCATATAAGCAAATCATAGGAAACATAATTTATAATGATTATTTATCATCATATGCAAATAAAATATATCCACATGCATGTATAAAATTATAACTCAAGACTCATTTTTCTAATGCATTGTATTTAAGCAATATATACGTTAAGTCATTACAAACTAAAAACAATATACACAAACAACAACAACAACTACGCCTTCATCCCAAAACAATTGGGGTCAGCGATATGAACCAAAAAGAAATTCATTTTGGGTCTTCCACATGAATCCTTTTCCTCCAATCATTTCTATCCAACGCCATGTCCTCGGTGAGGTTCAAAGCATTCATATCCTTTCCTATCATCTTCATCCAAGTCTTCCTAGGCCTACCCCGACCTCTTTTAACTAATATATTTTCCCATTTCTCCAACCTTCTAACTGGAGCATCATTAGGCCTTCGCCGAATATGTCCAAACCACCGTAAATGATTCTCTCGCATCTTATTTTCAATGGGTGCAACACCTACCTTCTTACGTATCTCTTCGTTCCGAATCTTATCTTTTATTGTATTTCCACACATCCATCTAAGCATCCGCATCTCAGCTACACTCATTTTTTGAATATGATGTCTCTTGGCAGCCCAACATTCCGTACCATATAGTAAAGCGGGTCTAATAGTCGTCCTATAAAACTTTCCCTTCAACCGCAATGGCATTCTACGATCGCACAGCACTCCAGTAGCACTTTTCCATTTCATCCACCCAACCTTTATCCTATGATTTACATCTCCATCAATTTCTCCATACTTTTGAATGATGGATCCCAAATATTTGAAATAATCATTCACCGGTATATCTTGCTCACCAAGCTTCACTACACTCCCATCACTACTTCGTTGCTTACTAAACCGACATTCCATATATTCAGTCTTACTCTTACTCAACTTAAAACCTCTAGCTTCCAATGTCTGTCTCCATAATTCTAACTTAGCATTAACCCCAGCTCTAGACTCATCAATCAAAACAATATCATCAGCAAACAACATACACCACGGTACATTTTCTTGAATTGATCTCGTAAGTTCATCCATCACTATCGCAAATAGGAAAGGGCTTAAAGCAGATCCTTGATGTAACCCAACCGTTATCGGAAAATTGGTTGTCACCCCTCCACAAGTGCGTACATTGGTTACTACTCCTTCATACATATCTTTAATTATACTAATGTACTTGAGAGAAACACCTTTCTTCATCATTGTCCACCAGAGAACGTCCCTAGGTACTCTATCGTATGCCTTCTCTAAAAACAATATACACAAGTAATAAAATTTAAGTCCTCATATCCAAATCTAATTTAGATATACATCATATCCATATCCAATGAAAGTCAGCTTTTTCATATCGCATTACCATTTGAATATGTCAAACATGATAAGTCCATTCATTCTACAGGGTTTTAACTTTATGATAATAATCAACTTAAACAATAAATATATTAACATATAAGTTCAGATCCACACAAAGAATTATATTCAGATTCATTGGATTTGTATGAGTCCATATTCAAAATCGACTTGAGATGTTATTACCAAGTCTAGCATGATCCATATGACAAATAGATCTTCATGCAAGCTTAAATAACTTGTGCAAAATCATGCATCACAATAGATTTGACCATTACCTAAATCCATATCCTTATGTTTCAAATAGATCCACACCACATATCTAACATTATACTTATTTGAATTTATCCGAGCAAAAATGAGACGCATACAAAATATATTATTAGGTCCAAATATCCAGCTTGAGACTATTTAGATTCATCATAAAACCTTGTTCAAATCTATATCAATACAACATATTTACATATATAATTTTTATATTCATCTGTGGATCAAATATAGATCCATACAACATATCCGACATTATATTTTTTTTTATCCATCACTAGATTTGTCTAATAAAGAACTATCCAAATGAAAACATGCATAGTTTTACATAACCAGGTTAAATAAACTTCAATTCCATTACACTAATTTGGAACCACAATAGATTCATATATAATAAAAAAATAAGTATATTCATAAGCACATGCAATTACATAAAATATTATCAGATCTCATGTGGATCCAAATCACTTATATCATGTATAGCTTTCATTCAGACAATAACTAGGTATATGTCACACCACAAGTTTTGAGTAAAAAATAGTTCTAAGAATGATCTCAATTCTTCGATCCATGTTGAGTTATTTTAGTCAACACCCAAATAACCTTAAGTTGTTTAGATTAAATCTCAATTCTTTAATAGTGCATGCATGTTCAATGTTGTTTCCTAGATCCAAAAACATTCAACTGGATCTATTCATATCCATTTATGTTTAGGTAAATCCAATATTGATCCAAGTATCATATCCGATATTGATCCAAAAATCAGATATAATAAAATTTGATCAATTCCAACTTACTGTATCTAATATTAGTATGATCCAAAACAAGAATTAACTCATACAACATATAAAAAAAAAACAGCAATTACACATAGTATTTTAGGATCCAATATAGATGCATGCTAAAAAATCCAACATCTCTCATATCAGGGTAGAGATCTAATCCAGATTATAACTAGATCTAAGAAACCAAACCAATCATGAGTTTTTTTATCATAAAAAATATAATATATCTAAATTCCATAGATATTACCTTAATCGAATATCAAACTCATAAAAATAATCAATGATCCAACTAATAACTTTAAACATATCTAGATAAAGCACTGGAAGGTATTCAACAAACAAGAAATGCTTTTTTTGTAAAATCAGAAAAGTCAAAAGGCAGTTTTGGACAAAAATAACAAAACACAACCTTGAAAACAGAATATCCAGAACTTGCTGAGTTAAACAGAAAAATTTAGGTGGTTTTCCATAATTTCAAAAAGTTTGAAGACTGTTCCAGAAAAAGCAAAACAAGAAACCATGTCGCGAATATTTTCCAGAGAACAGGTCTATTTCTAAAATTTCTTAAAAATAGAGCTTATGTTATGAACAACAAAGTGCATAAACAAAATATGAGAAAAAGAATAGGGGCAATATTGTAATCAAACAAACAAAAAGGATACAACATGAATTATGAGAAAAGAAAGATGGCAGAATAGTAAATCAAACCCTAAGTCTTTCTTCTTCTCTTCTTTCGCCATTTCCTCTGAGGTAGTCGTTGACGATTCCAACACCACTTTCAGCATGGACGACCTCCTCTGTCGTTGATGCAGGCGAACCGACGAAGAGGAGCTTGGTGGAGGGGTCTCCTCCACCCCTGATGCATGACGATGACGTTCCACTGAAGAAGGCAGTATACTCTGCCTCCTCTGTCACTGATAACAACGATCACCGCAGACCGATGACCTCCTGATGGAGGGGGCTTTTTCTCCTTCCTTCTCTGATGCTGATGACAAGGGTTGTCAGAATCTGGTGACCTCCAGATGGAGTGCATTTTTCCTCCTCCTCTAATGTCAGCAACAGACCTAATGAAAAGTGGGTCACTCAGTCTCTACGACTTCGATGATAACCCCTTGTTCCCCTTATCGTTGTCAATGTTTCCCTATTATTGTGGTGCTCCGTTGTACCCATTCGTTGATGCCTCCACCGCCTCTGTTTTGTATCGATCCCCTATCGCCTGCCCGGTCTTTCCCTCGCTACGCCAATCACCCCAAATGGAAGGTCGCACAGAGAGGAGCCAGAAAAACTAGGTTGCACATGTGCGAGATCCTTGGGGCTCCTTCGGTACGTGTGGAGATGAGAACTCCCCGAACCAATGGAGAATCATTTTTTTTCTTTGCAGGTTCCTCCGCTTCGGTGAGTTGCATATATCGATGGGGGTATTCCTTTTGTCTCTCCCTTCTTCTTCTTTTCTTTCTGCCGCCTCACACTGGCAGCAAGAACCGTTGGGCATGGTCGTCCAAGGGATAAGCCCTTTTGACGTTAGACTCCCTCTGCGACAACCTCTTTCTGGTTGTCGAGACACTATCCTTTGCAATTGATTCTCCAAGTAGCACCGTTGGCAGAGTCCGATGGTTCTTAAGTTTTTCGGTGAGGGTTATGTATGCACCGACTTTCGAGCGGTGATCGACGATGAGTCTCTACACACTGAAATTGTAGCTCTGATACTATTGTTGAAATTTTGTGATTGTGGTGTGCAATGTGAGGAGGGTGGAGAGAAAAACTAGAGTGAAGAAGGAAGGAGTTTGGATTGGTGAACATAATATTATATCGATTTCACCTACAGAATGCATGGGCTATAATGACAAACGGTTTTTTCGGCAAAATCATGTTTGTCAAAAACTTGCGAGAAATTGAAATTTTTTCATAAATCTCACATTTTTTGGGCAAAATCTCTATAATAAAAAATATATATATATATATTAAAATATATTTTATAAGAAAATATTAATAAAAAATATTTAAAAATAGAAATACATGGTTTTTTCATGATAAATACCTGTTTAAAACATAAATATCGCGTTTAAATCATGGTATTTATGTTTTTTCATAAATCTCGCGATATTTTGAAAATCTCATGAGAAATTGCCATTTTAAACTTTCAGGCAATTTCTCATGATATTATCACAAGATTTTCATAAATCTCGCGATATTTGTTACAGAGATCTAGCCTCTCCTGGGTAGTTGGTTCCTAGTCTACTCTTTTACGACAGTTCTCCTACACGGCGTGGGAATTGCATGAATTATGGGCCCGCCACTAATTTAGTGGCTCAAATATCCTAACCGTACTGTGAATCCAATGATTTGTGAGTCAACCACTCTTTGGGTGACTCACATTTCAAGGGCTCTTTACTCTTGGGTGATTGGATTCTCTTAATTAGATCCAATACCTCAATCCAACGTACCTTTGGGTTATGGGTTCCATTTGTAAGACCCTATGATTCAACACTTGTTTCATAATATATAGCTAGTACTGACTCGGTATATTGATCTGACTTAACTCGGATAGGTGCAATTGCCCCTTCCCCAGTGCTGTTTGGAGCTCTTGTGTCCGATTGGTAACCAAAAACGACGAAGAAGCCATTTCTTTCACATTTTTTTGTCCATCTTTTGGTTGGGTGTCTTGAAAAGAGGATTCCCTTCCTTATCTATCCAGAGTGCCCTAAATGTTCCACCCTGAGTTACCGCTTTTTATGTTTGGCTGAGGAGCAATCACAGTCATTTGCCTATCTATTCTAGTGAACTAGTCTGTTCTGTTCTGAACATTCAACTACGGTTCACAGCTGTGTAAAGCTGATTCCGAATGTGTGTTTGTGAGTTGTTGAAAGGTACTCAATGATCACGTTTCTTAAAGGTAAGAGACTCATCCCAACGACAACATATATGCTTGATCCACTTGAAACGAAGAGGTCTGAAAATTTTTCACCCCGAGAAATAGTTTGATTGCAGATGATTTTGATGACACGCATGCCTCACGCCCCTTAAGATTAGGGGTTGTCAACAGCTCGGGTTTGGCTCAGAACTAGGTAGAACAAGATTTTGCCCTATTTTCGGGTATGGTATCCAGTCTGGTCCCCGGGTCTAATCAGATCTATTATAAGAGAAACCATACCCAGACCAGATAAGAACTACATGAATCAGACCCTGTAAAATAATACTTTTTATCAGTTTTACATTGAAAACTTGTGGGTCTTAATCCAAACTCGGGTCGGGCCCAGGTCTGATATAAAATTTCACAAACTACACTTGGATCCATGTATTAATTGGACCTTCAAATCCGGATCCAAGTCTTAATTGGGTCTTATTATTTATCACCATACCCTAACCCTATAGGGTTTGGTTGGGGTTAGGGATGGCAGTGGGGCGGGGGACAAGGTCTCCACCCCCGCCCCGCCTTGCCTCAAGATTAGAACCTCCATCCCTGACGGGGATGGGTTTTAAACTCCACCCCCACCTTCATCCCCGTTTCATGTCCTCCATCCCCGGTTCAAACGGGGATGAGGCGGGGCGGGGATATTGCGGGAAAAAGTGATGAGGATGGGTCGGGGCGGGGATGAGGCAGGGCAGGGAAAAGTGTACGTCCATCCCCGCCTCCATCCTCGAACGGGGATGGATTTTAACCTTCATCCCCGCCTCCATCCCTGTTTCATACCCTTCATCCCCAGTCCAAACGGGGCGAGGCGGGGCAGGACCCTGCTTTCCCCCGGTCCACTGCCATCCCTAGTTGGCGTAAACCCTAACCTTTGACACCCCTACTTAAGATCACTTTTTAGTTATATGTTCACATGCTATTGATAACTTTCTAGCCTTTCATTCCTTTTGTCTAAAATGAAATCTACAAGCTGTGTCTACTTGGATCGGGATTTTCAGGTTATTTTTTAAAAATCTGACCCTACAACTGTGTTATATATGATCAATTTACTAAGAAATCACACTTCGATCATGTTTTTTTTAAAGAAAAAATAAATTTTTAATCATTGATTATTTTTTAAAACTATAAACCGTTGATTTTTTAATCTTATAAAAACCTAACTTGGTGTTTGAATAGGACGATCCAAAAGTTGATTCCCACAAAATCAAGCATGTAGATCACATCTTTACGGTCAAATTTTAGAAAAAATAGAAACAATCTTTCCAAAGCTGGGTAGGCACAAAAAAACATTAGGCATCCACCTCTCTCTCTCTCTCTCTCTTTATATATATATATATATATATATATATATATATATATATATATATATATATATATATATATATATATATATGTGTGTGTGAAAAATGTTGGCTACTCTTGTCCTTTGGTTTCCAACTTTAGAAAAACCTTTATTTTTTTATTATTTTAACTTTTTGCACATTTGACCTTTGGGATGCCATCGATGTTGTCACAATACGTATCAGCCATCGATTTTTTGCCAATGATTCAAGTGGATAGGCTGATACCGATTCTCAACTGAATCCAAATGAGTCAGCCAACTTTTAACCAGCAGATGCCACGTGTTATGAAATAATAATAAATTATTAAAAAATATTGTTTAGCACTTTTTGATTTATTTGGAAATTAAATTCAAATCGGGTGAGTTGCCAATCAATAAGAATTAGCCGATTCGCAACCATACTGACAATATTGGATGTGATCTACATATTTAGTTAGTAGGAACGGGCCCTTTGGTCATGTTTGTTTGATGTGTATGTAGGATTTTTGGGGAGTTGAAAGATCAATGCATGTATAATGCACCGAATTTTCAACCTTCAAAAATTAAACTTCAATAATAAAAAAAACAAGATCCAAGGCCAGCTATTGTTTAACCATGTTGAAGTAGGATTTGGTACCCTTGAGTTTCGACTGTAGGGCTTGGCTTCTCACATTTCAGCCCACTGAATCAGCGCTGGTGATTTTGAGCGTAACTGTGCATGCTTCATCCCACTGAATTCGTTCGTGCTTTCTCATTGGTATCAGCAGGAATCGAACACAGACGATCTCGATAAATCAGAATAAAAAAAATTAGCGACTACAGGTAAGTAAAAATTTATTTTTTTGCAAATAGTGAATAAATCATATTTGTGGAACCAGAATTGCATCAGGGGTACTAATACGTACCCGGTTTTCGGTGGCCAATGACGGTGGGGTCTGCCACCAGAAGAGCGCTTATTGGGGTTTTTTCGACGATACAGCCCACCCTCTTCTTTGCATTAAAAAAACAGAGAATAGAATGGTGTGACTAAATACGAAAAAAAAAAAAACAGAAGGCCATTTCCTCTCACTGCATCCACCGGATCTGACGCCGGTGGGGACGCCAGTGGGGACCGTGGATCAAACATCGGTGGTGGCCGGATCCTTCTCAACCCTGTTCTGAGGGAAAATAGGAGATTAAAAAGGAATAAGACGGAAGCGATAGTCGGTGTCAGCGTGTTTGCGACAAACAAACCGTCGGTGAATCAAGGGCGGTGAACTCCCTTGACAGAGCTTCCGCTGTTTTGTCGAGTCACCAGAAAAATCCCTCAATAATATGGAAATCTCGAGTTTCCTTTTTCCTTTTAGGGAAAACTGTGGAGGCGGCGAATAAAAGCTCGGATTGCGGTGCGAGGCGGCAATCTACACCACCCTTGGATCGAGCCACCACCAAACACCCTCCTTAAGAGCCTCTTCGTCGGAATAGTTGATTACCTGGAAAGAGAGAAAGAGAAACGAGTTTTTATGGTTTTCCCATTCTTTTTATTTTCCATTTTTTTTATTTTGACCCTTCTTCGGTTTCTTTAAAATATTAATTTACTATATAATTTGTGTTTCTTTTACATAATATCTGGCTATTCTACTTTAGATCAAAGTAGGTTATATGTCCCCCCCCCCCGAACAGGGCAGTTAGCTACATCTCATGATCGGGGTCCCAAAGAGCACCACGTATGTAAGCATGTGCGTCTCGTATCCCCATGTTTGTCAGCATTAATTAGCGTTGGAGTTTGATGCGATTGCAAATACTTAAGTACCCTCTCCTCCATTGGTGCAAAAAAAAATGACGGTTCTTGAAAAGGAGTGGTTGTAAAGACTTAAGTGCCCCGAAGATGATTATTTAAGACCCAGTCGCTGCACTGCAGGATTATCCGAGAAAGAAATCTCCCCTGGAGGAGGCCATGAACATCAACCCTCTCACTCTCTCTCTCCCTTCTATTTCTGCTTCTGTGCACATCCATTAGAAGATCATACATTGCTCCATCAAGCACCGACTGACTTGTACATTGACTCTTGTGGAGCCTGATTCAGAGTTTTTACCCTTACAGGAGGAGGGTTTGGGGGCTCCTCCCAGCGTGGGTATCATCATTCAACTAAATGAGTTGTAGATCCTAATTCAGAGTTTTACCCTTACAAGAGAGGGGTAAAACCTCATCTCACTCTCTCTCTCTTCTCTCTCTACTTCTGTGCACATCCAACAAACGATCCAACATTTCTCCATCAAACACCGACTGACCTGCACACTAACTGTAGCATCGTTCAACTTGATGAGTTGTGGAGCCTCATTTAGAGTTTTTACCCTTACAGGAGGGGGGTTTGGGGGCTCCTCCCAGCGTGGGTAGCATCATTCAACTTGAAAAATTGTGGAGTCTGATTCAAAGTTTTTACCCACTCATATTTTAAGGCATTAGATCTCATTTTTGAACATTCACGCATGTGCAGTTTGCTTTCATCATGTTCAGTTGCTTTCTAAATTATACTTTGAATTCTGGTGCATTTTAGATCTATCGATTTGTATGTAATCAGAGCTCATTTTAATCTGAATTTTTTACTGCAACTTCATGCATATGTCTTCATTCTCTCCACCAAAAATCAGATCATTCTGAGTTTGTTTGGTCCACTTTAAAAATCGAGATTCAAAACCTGTTATTTTGCACCGTCAGGATTTTAGCAGAATCAGGACCAACTTGCGGAAGTGATTTGTCCCTAACCAGAGATGATCTTTCTGATCCGTAAAAAGGGTTGTTTTCTAAATTGAATCTAGTTTGTTCATACCAAATTTCAGCGATTTCTATGGTGTTTTCATACCAGTTTCGGGTCAAAAATCATAACCCTGTCACCTTGTGTCATTTTAACAGCTCAGATTTTGATCCATTTTGTTTGAATTTTATTTTCCTAATGAAAGATCATTTTTCAATTCTGTAAAACGGGTTCTCTTTGTTTATGTGTCTAGTTCATCCCTGTAAATTTTCAGATTTTTTAATGGTCAATTACTATTTTATTTTGATTAAATACCAGAACCTTATATCCAGATTTTATAAATGTTCTGATTTTGGCCCCCATATCATGACTATTGTAGCACTTCTTCAACAAATCGTTATTTGATTGGCAATATTCTTCAGCAAATTGTTGTTATGATTTTTTTGAGTCTCTAATGAGTTCCTACTATGATTTGTAGTATTTTTGGGTCTCCAACGAGCCTCACAATGATTTATAGTGTTGTCCGGTCTTTTAACTATGATTTATAGTGCTTTGGGGTCTCCAACGAGCCCCATAATGATTTGTAGTGTTTTTCGGTCTTTTAAATATGATTTATAGTGTTTTCGGGTCTCTAACAAAACCCACAGCGATTTATAGTGTTGCTGGACCTCGCTATAGCGATTTTTAGTGTTTCTCGCTAAACACTACAGCGATTTGTGATACAAATCGCTATTCGAATCAGGACCAACTTGTCAGGGCCATATCTCCCTAACCAGAGATCGGATTTCAAATCCGTAAAAAGTGGTGTCTTCGTTATGAAGTCTAGTTTATTCTTGTAAATTTTCAACGATTTCTATGGTCATTTGATACCCCATTTGGATCAAAAACCAGACCCCTATCAGTCTGCCTTATTTTAGTGACATAGATTTGAAATTCGATCTCTGGTTAGGGAGATATGGCCCTGACAAGTTGGTCCTGATTCAGATAGCGATTTGTATCACAAATCGCTGTAGTGTTTAGCGAGAAATACTACAAATCGCTATAGCGAGGTCCAGCAACACTATAAATCGCTGTGGGTCTCGTTAGAGACCCGAAAATACTATAAATCATAGTTAAAAGACTGAAAAACACTACAAATCGTTGTGAGGCTCGTTGGAGACCCCAAAGCACTATAAATCATAGTTAAAAGACCGGACAACACTATAAATCATTGTGAGGCTCGTTGGAGACCCAAAAATACTACAAATCATAGTACGAACTCATTAGAGACTCAAAAAAATCATAACAACAATTTGCTGAAAAATATTGTCAATCAAATAAAGATTTGTTGAAGAAGTGCTACAATAGTCATGATATGGGGGTCAAAATCAGAACATTTATAAAATCTGGATACAAGGTTCTGGTATTTAATCGAAATAAAATAGTAATTGACCATGAAAAATTCTAAAAATTTACAGGGATGAACTAGACACATAAACAAAAAGAACCCGTTTTACAGAATTGAAAAATGATCTCCCATTAGGAAAATAAAATTCAAACAAAATGGATCAAAATCTGAGCCGTTAAAATAACACAGGGTGACAGGGTTATGGTTTTTGACCCGAAACTGATATGAAAACACCATAAAAATCACTGAAATTTGGTATGAACAAACTAGATTTAATTTAAAAAACAACCCTTTTTACGGATTGGAAAGATCATCTCTGGTTAGGGAGAAATCACTTCCGCAAGTTGGTCCTGATTCTGCTAAAATCCTGATGGTGCAAAATAACAGGTTTTGAATCTCGATTTTTAAAGTGGACCAAACAAACTCAGAATGATCTGATTTTTGGTGGAGAGCATGAAGACATATGCATGAAGTTGCAGTAAAAAATTCAGATTAAAATGAGCTCTGATTACATACAAATCGATAGATCTAAAATGCACCAGAATTCAAAGTATAATCTAGAAAGCAACTGAACATGATGAAAGCAAACTGCACATGCGTGAATGTTCAAACATGAGATCTAATGCCTTAAAATATGAATGGGTAAAAACTTTGAATCAGACACCACAACTCATCAAGTTGAATGATGCTACCCACGCTGGGAGGAGCCCTCAGACCCCCATTTTCTGTAAGGGTAAAAACTTTGAATCAGACTCCACAACTCTTCAAGTTGAATAATGCTACCCACGTTGGAAGGAGCCCCCGGACCCCTCTCCTATAAGGTTAAAAACTCTGAATCAGGATCTACAACTCATTTAGTTGAATGATGCTACCCACGCTGGGATGAACCCCCGGACCCCCCTCTTGTAAGGGCAAAAACTCTAAATCAGGCACATAAGTAGAGAGAGAAGGGAGAGAGAGTGAGAGGGTTGGTGTTCATGGCCTTCTCCAGGAGGAACCCTTTACCTCCCTTGATTTCTTCTCTAGAGAGAGAGAGGGTTTTACAGTGTTTTACGAAGAAGAAAGAAGAAAAAGATGACGATGGAGCAATATAGGATCGTCTGTTGGATGTGCACAGAAGTAGAGAGAAGGGAGAGAGAGTGAGAGGGTTGATGTTCATGGCCTTCTCCAGGAAGAACTCTTTGTTTCCCTTGATTTCTTCTCTAGAGAGAGAGAGGGTTTTACAGTGTTTTACGGAGAAAGAAGAAGAAGACATGTTTGTCCTTTTTTTGAACAGAAAAAGAAGAAGACTTTGAAGAGTCAACATCATCCTCGACTTTCTGGATGGAGGACATGTTTGTCCTTTTTTTGAACTGTTTGTTTTTTCTTTTTTGAATGAAGGGCATTTTGTCATTTTCTCAAACCATCACTTTATGGGAAGAATAGCAAGAAAGGGTACTTAAGTCATTGCAACAACACCAGAGTCCGATGCAAAGTTATGTCAACATACACGGGAATACGAGCCCCATGTGCTTGTATACGTGGTGCTCATTCAAAGCCCCGAACACAGACGTGGGATTCAGTGAATCATCGGGGGCGAACATACACCACCCTCTCACTTTAGATCGCTGATTCAAAACAGAGTTTTCATTTTTGGAAATTTCAAAAATAAGCATTTATTGATTTTTTCCTGGACAAGGTCCCTTCCTGTCATTTATTTCAGAAACACTTTTGTTTTCTGATATTATAGAAAGACGGTTTATTCTTTCTGTTTAACTCAGAAAATTGCAGAAACATGGTTATGTGTTTTTGTTTTAATTTTTCTTATGTCTAACCATTTTTTTCGCTTTCTGAATATTACAGCTGAGTTTTTCTGTTCAACTCAGAACTCTTAAGTCTGGACTAACACATAACCTTTACTTTACTTTTTTTATATTACAAAAAAGTGGTTATATCTTATAGAAAACTCATATTAATGTACTATGTTTATATTGCTTAGAAATTGTATATTTTAAAACTATTTTATTTATGTTTTATGATAAAATTGCGCTAAACTAGTTTAGAAAGATTAAAATTGGTTGTATTCACAAAATATTAGTTGAACCTTTTTTATTAATCTTGATATTTGTTTATAATTAAGTTAAATGGCAAATCGAATAGTCATGACTTAATTGACCAAAATTGAAAAACTCAATGAAACAACTTTTGAAACGTGGAGGAGGAAGATGAAGTATTTATTAACCCATGACAAGACTATGCATGTGTTAACAAAAGTAAAACCTTCACTAACTAATAAATCTAGTGAAAAAAAAGAAAATTGTAATAAGTTTAAAAAATGATCAATTTGCTCGAGCAACTCTTCACATTAATGCAAGATGACCTTATACATGTGTTTAAAGACTATGACACCGCCAAGAAAATGATGAAAGCAGTTAAGAAGAAATACAATAAAACTTCAGAAACTCATATCCAGCTTCTCCTCGAGCAGTACAACTCCTACAAGATGAATGAGACAGATAATGTAGTCGATCATGTGAATCGTATGTTGGTAATGACTAAGGACTTAGCCATAACTGAAAATTATATTCCAGAGCGAATGAAAATTTCTACGATACTAAATAATCTTTCTTCATCATGAAAAATGGTGTCAATTGCCATAAGACTGAACCAAAAAAGTCTCTTAGTAACTGAGCTTCTTTTGCAACAAACTCTTGAGAAAGTGCATATGACCAAAGACAAGAAAAGAGAAATCATAAACACCCAATAATCCTTCACAACAACCTCTCGTAAGCTCAAGCCTAATGACCATTCTTTAAGAAATTTAGTTGGATCTTGAGGGAAATCCAAACCGATTAACCCGCTTGTTTAAAATTGTGAAATGGGCCTATTTGACAAATCCAATTCAAAAACAAGAAAATAAATTGGTACATAGGATTTCAAATCCTTTTGGATGACCCAAATGGATCCCATAAGGAATATATATATATATATATATATATATATATATATATATATATATATATATATATATATATATATATATATATATATATATATATATATATAAGATTTTAGATCTCTTTAAGATCCAAGTGGATCCTATTAAACTAAATAAGATTTGGGTCCACTTAAGACCCAAATAAATCTATATATATAATAAAATGATAGATTGGATTTGGATTCGACCTAAATGGGTCTCACCAAATCTAACACATGATACCCACTCACCCTTGTTTAAACCAAGTGGATTGGATCCATTTGGATCCAACCCACCTCACTACCCATCCTTGTAACCCATTTAGATTGGGTCCAAATAGGACCCAAACCCAAACTCCCTCTTAATTCATTTCAAACCATATAAAACCTCCATCACACCCTAGTTTTTTAAACTTTTTCTTTCTTTCTTCTCTCCCAATGCACTACTCGGCTCCCACCGTCATGGCCTTAGCCACGGCCACCATTGTGCTGCAAGTACTGTGGCACACCAGCCACGACCACTACTGGCCTGACCAGCTGGTACAAAAGGGTGTCGGGGTGCCCTTCACTGTGCTTGAGGGGAAAGGGTCCATCCCCTCCCTCATTTCATGGACGGTGGGGGTCACCCCTCCGCTACCTGTGTCGATTGTGCCTCCTAGCTAGCTAAACCTCAGGGGGCGGGAGAAAGACGGGGGTCACCTCCCCTGCCATTAGCTGTATATGGGAAGCCATTGGAGTCACTTCCCCCACCATCTCCACTCTCCTATAAGTAGGAACAAGAAGGAGGAGGTCTCAGCAACACCCCCCTTCCCCTGCGCCCTCTCTTATCTCTTAGATCTCTTTTTGTTGTGTTTTTCTAGTAGAGCTAGAGGGCCTCTACCCTCTCTCGCCATCTCACGGATCTCTCTGTCAGTTTTTTGACAAAGGGCAACGGACCCCGCCGCTGCCACCTCTGCTCGTGCCCTGTACCGTAAAGAAAGAAGGAAAAGGAAAGAAAAAAGAAAATGAAAGAAAGGAAAAAAGAAAAAGAAAAAAAGGATGCTCGTGAACTGCAGCCACCACCACCAACCGATCGGGTGGGATCCATGGACACAACCACCGCATCATTGCCCTTATTGCAACCATCTCAAGAATGTGTCATCACCACCTTTGCCACAACATCTTCATGCTCCTTGAAAACCTATGGGAATCTCGAGGTAAGGTCATTATACCAGTATTTAGATAATTATATAATATACATCAATATACTCATTTTTATATGCATATATATATATATATATTATTTATGAAAATATGTATTTTATGTAAAAAATACAAGAAGAAATATTTATGAGCTTTTGAAATATCTACGAGTTGTTGAAATATTTATGAGCTTTTGAAATAACTATGAGCTTTTGAAATATCTACGAGTTGTTGAAATAATTATGAGCTTTTGAAATATTTATGAGCTCTTTCATAATTATGACCTTTTGCATGTTTATGATCTTTTTGTATAAACTTTCGCATGTTTACGAACTTTAATGATGCATGCATAAAATTTCTTATGATTAGATACACATATGTCATTTTATATGGAAGATTACAATTCATGTATAATTGTATTACAATGTTAATGCATGTGATGATATGCATTTAGAAATGACATATAATGATGCATGCATTCAAAGAATTATGGTCATACAACCCTTCTAGCTATGCTCGCATGCTGAAATATTAAATAATTGTGTGACCTGGTATATGCATGGCTGATGTAGGAGACAGGGGTTCAAAAAAACTGTATAGTGACATTGGGCACGTTAGTGTGTATGACTTATGATATAATATAAGCATGCATGTACTTATGTTGGCGCATAGACGAGCTTGTGTTAATATGAAGCCATGAGGTGCGATAGGGACACTGTACCATGAAGGATACATGAATACACATACTTATAATGTTATGTTCACCTTCACAGGCGAAGCGCTCATATGGGCTAAAGGCGTCTGAGTAATACTAAATGAGTTGGGTATATACAAACGAATCATGTTTACCCTGAAAGGGGGTACTAGGATTGTTGAACCTTGAATTACTTAATGATATGAGGCACATATGATAACAAAACCCCATAATAAGAATCCTATAACCCATTCAGATTTATGGTCTACCTAGATATGTAGGTGGTATAAGCCTTGAATGATAATATTATGTTTATGGGAGCAAGGCATCCTGATGGTCTCTAGTCACTCGAAGGTTAAGAGATCGAGGACTATCAATGTGTCCTGGGTGATAGATATTCAACTATTGCAGTTAGTTCATGATGCATCATATACCGAACGTTTTTCTCTCGATCACAAACTACTTGCTTTGGGTTCTGCTTAATCAAGCACCTGGGTAAATTATAACTCATAAATAATATACTCTCAAAATATCGTGACTGTTTGAGGTGGTTGTTTCCTTGTGTACCTAAGAGGACTGTAATAAAGAGAAACAAGGATCTTCTTATTTATAAAGTCTTGAAATAAAAATATGCTCTAATAATGCACAGTTATACTTTGAATAAAGCCGCATATTAATTTACAGTTGTTAATTTTGAAATATTTCATATTGTTTCTGTTAAACTATTCTATGCCTTGATGAACTATATTAGAATTGTATCATGCCTTGGTGAACTGTGACATCTTGTATTGAAATGTACCATGTCATGATGAATTGTGATATCTTATATAAAAATGTATATTTAATGTTATGTACTTACCTAGTATTTATGTATATCTACTAGGCTTTCACGAGTCTAAACCTTTAAAAGAATTTTAAATGATTGATGTGCTGCATGGTGGATGACGAGATGTAGGGGCGACATCGAGAACTAAGACATTTGAGGATCCAAGGCTAGACTTAGGATTTTATTTTATTTTGATCCTAAGTGTTTATGTAATTACAACTTTGTCCCTTTTATTCGTCTTACTGCAATTTGTGAATGATTACTTTTAGATATATAAATTATTTTGGTTGGTTTTCTTAAATGATTAGTGAATGATTATATGATTTTATGTTGTTGATTCATATTTGTAACCCACTCTAGTATCTTTCAACACCCTCATAAAAAGTATTGAGGTGTTTAAAGTTAAAAAGAAAATTTTTATTTTTTTTTTTAAATTTATGTTGAGATTTTTGAGGTGTCACAAGAAGAAAACTTATTTAAAATATATGTGGCAGTGCATATTGCTTCTCCCTAGAATTTTTTGAAAAGATTTTCATGTGCCAACATGGATATTGTCTTATCCATTAAGGTTTTATTCCTTCTTTGTATCAGGCATAGTTTTATGAGTAGTTATGTTATTATCACTGCATAAGGTCTTAAACTCATCAACGTTATATTAATCTCTTCTATCAGATTTAATAACTTAAATTTTTCTTTATAATAATCCTTCAACTTCATGTTTATATGCCTTAAACTTTTTTAAAGCTTTAGATTTCTTAGAGATTAGATAGATTATCTATACATGAAGTAATCATCTATCAGTGTAATGAAATATGACTTCTTTTTATGTGTTTCTAATGATAAGGGTCTACATATACCTATATGTACTAGAACTAGTAAATCACACATCTTGTTACCCTTAAAAAATGGATATCTAGCCATTTTTTTTCATATGCATGATTCATATTTTTCAAATTTTATATTTTTAAGTGAATGTAATAATTGCATGTGAATTATTCTTTTTATTTTATTAGCATTCACATGTCTTAACCTTAAATGTCATAAATATGCATCCATATTAAGTGCACAAGCAATATAGTCAGAAACATTCATTGCATTACTTATTGAAGGAATTACATTTAAACAAATGAGACTATGGTCAACATCATAGCGACCCCTAAGCTTCACTTTTTCATCTTTTTCATTAGTGACCTTATCAACCCAGAAACAGATTTCAAAGCCTTTTTTAGCAAATTCTGCTACTGCTAAAATACTTCTTCTCATGAAAGGTACATAGAGTATATTTGTTAGCAGTAGACTGGTCATTTCTAATTGAAGCCTATAAGACCTTATCCTGACCACATCATTGTATGTGTTGTTTCTCATATACATCTTGTAGTCTCATGATTTCAGCTCTTTCATTTTCATAAGTCATTCCTTTGTGTTGGCGATATGTTGTGTCACCCCTGAGTCAATCCACCATTCAGAGAGATCGCCATCAGTAATCAATGACTCATATACAATGTTGATAATTTCATGCTCTCCAATTTTTTGTTTTCTTGAATTCTCTTTCTTAGATCTATTTGGGCAATCCTTCCAATATGCTTTAATTGGATTATCTGAACTTGGATTTTCTATGGGTTGAACTTCTTGGATCCCTTATCGAGATCTAAACTCAAATACCACTTCATCAATCTAAATTTTATAACTAATTTCATGAATATTCAGAATTCATTAGCGAATATCAATATTGGATGGATAAGTTTCAAATTATTTCACTAAAATTTTGCGGATATTACATCCTACCCCTCTTAAAAAAAATTCACCCTCAAAATTTCCTCAATGTCTATTGGAATAACTCGATGTATTTCTCTCTCATACTGAATTCTGGTTTCCACGTGCATTCCTTAATCCCATGATGAAAACATACTTTGATAAGAGGAATGATTTTCGTCCTCAACACTTGATCTCTTTGATCAATGATTTTCATCTACCTTTCATTGAGAATCATGTCCTCTCAAATGTCTACATTCTCATATTGAATGATGTAAGATGGGTCAAGGATGTACTTCCTCATCATAGAGAGATAGAAGACATTGTGTATATGTGTTTACTAAGAAGGTAGCACTACATGATAGGTTGTTTCTCCAATCTGCTCCAGTATCTTGAACGATCTTATATATCAGAGACTTAATTTCTCTTTCTTCTCAAATCGAAATATCCTCTTAGTTGAAGATATTTTGACAAACACTATATCCTTAACTGCGAAGGTAAACTCTCTACACCATTGATTCACATAGTTTTTCTAACGACTCTGAGCCATACACATTCTCTCTTGAATCATTTGTACATGTTGAATATAGTGCTATGGTATTATCGGCGAGTCAACAGTTTGTTCATCAACTTCATCCCAATATACTGCCGATTCACATGGTCTCTCGTATAAAGTCTCATACGTAACCATCCTAATATTGACATGATAATTGTTGTTGTAAGCAAATTTGACAAGAATTACATGTATATCGCAATCGCCTTTCTAGTCCAACATGTAGTCACATAGCAAATTGAAGACTTTATTTACTTTGAATATACCCTTTTCCACAACAACAGATGCAAAAATATTTATCAAGTATGTGTTTAGTTGTCCTCTACTAACGTCAAATTCAAATATTTTACTAACTCTCGTACCACTGATTACTCCAATCAAGTAATTTAGGCAGAGTAGACTGGAATATTGCAGGAAGTCTAGAAAGGTCTAGTTCCTACAATCTTAATACTTGCAGGCTCTATCAACTTAGGAGATGTCAACATTATTAACTATTGTGCATGTACTTAATCTAATAAGGAAATCATATAAACTAGTTTTGTAGTTAGTTGTCGAGTACCAGTTGAATGTTCAATGATCCATTCAATCAGATATTCATGATATACATCAATTATGGTAATCATACGTGATATATGTCAATCAGAAAAATACAATGCATTTATCAGTAACATGACTAAGTAGGTGTGATGTGTCATTCACCTAATATATCAACATATTCATTTGTAGGCGTAATGTGTCACTCACCTAATATATTATCATATTCATTTCAATCATATCGTGATCTATAGTTGATCTGAGTTCAGTATGTAATGTACAGTTAAATCTATAGATTCACAAGTGACTATATCAATCAGCTCATTCGATAATCACAATCAATGTATTTAACATCTTCACACTTATCGAGATTTATCGCATAAGATTACCTGGTCTTAAAAACATACATCCTCACAAACACATCCTTGTTGGACTACTTGCTATTGGACCAGTATAACCGCATAGGATCCTCCTCTTGGGAACAATTTCTCAATGAGTTATTTTATCAAGTAGATTATGTTGTCATACATGCATAAACACAGTTGACCACTCACAGTAACGATAGCCACTACTTTGAGACACCAACACATATCAATTCAGTTGACTGTTCACACACTACAAGAAAATCGTGGATTAGCGACGGATTAGCGATGGATAGAGGCCATCGCGAATTTTTGCTCGCTAATTAGCAAAAAAATTTATTTGTCTTTAATTTCGTCGCTAATTTGCGCCAGCTTAGCGACGGACATTATCCGTCACTAATCTGTCGCTAAATTTAAAAAAAATAAAAAAAATTGATCCCTGTCGGGCGATATTCCGGCAGCAATAAGCCAGACTTATACCGCACCCGACAGGCATTGCACAGAACGATCGCTCTGCCTCGTCGCCGGACTTGTATCGTCCTCCGTGAACTGGTGCTCTTCGGCGGCGTCGTCCTCCGTGAACTGGCGTCATCGTCCTCCGTGAACCGGCGTTGCCATCCTCCGTGAACCGGCGTCGCCGTCCTCCGTGAACTGGTGCTCTCCGACGTCACCGTCCTCCTTGAACCAGCGTCGTCATCCTCCGTGAACCGACATCGTCGTCCTTTGTGAACTGGCGTCATCGTCCTCCGTGAACCGGCGTTGCCGTCCTTCGTGAACCGGCATGCTCTCCGGCGTCGCCATCCTTCGTGAACCGGCATGCTCCCCGGCGTCGCCGTCCTTCGTGAATCGGTGTGCTCTCCGGCGTCGCCGTCCTCTAGCGATCACTCTGCATCATCGTCGTCCACCATGAACTGACTTGCACAACGATCACTCTGCATCATCAAAGTCGGTTTAAATCAAGCGTGGTCGATTTAAATTTCGAACGGGGAGAGAGGAAAAATTTCGCGTTCGGTTTAAATCGAAAATTAGCGAGGGATTTAGCGAGAGAATTTTTCCGTCGCTAATTAGCGACGGATTAGTGACAGAAAAAATTCCTCACTAAATTCCTCGCTAAAATGTTTTTCTTGTATTGAGAATTAGCGACGAAAAAATTGTTGTCGTTAATTCGTCGCTAATTAGCGACAAAACAACTTTCATCGCTAATTCGTCGCTACTTAGCGACGGATTCATGAAGAAAGTTTTCTCTAGCTAATTTGTCATAAATTTCTCTCGCTAATTAACATTTTTCTTGTAGTGACAAGATCATGAGTCACATGTCTGGGCTCGAGCATTCTATTAATCTCAAAAGATATATCACATATTTCATTTCATACATCATTCATACATTCATGCATTTAGCATAACCAATAGGGTTCCATGAACCATAGCTTAATCATGAACTTAGACATTTATCGATACATTTATAACTCTATATCATGTGATATTTCAACATCATATAGGAGCATATCAACATATGCATGGATATAACATAGCCACAAGTAACATCACATGTATTATCAATATGTTCATAAATTAAACCTTGAAGTATGCATATACAAAACAAGTATATCCAAATCATACGTATGTGAATCCAAGCATAAGTATAAAAACATGATATTCCATGTATGTGTACATGGACATGTGTATTCCATAATATGATTATCTAAACCTCAAGCATACATAATTCTTACGTTATTCGAGTCATGCATACATTTTTAAAAGTATGAGCAATTTTATGCAGACATTCTTAAATCTCGTAAACATACATAATTATATGCAAACATCATAAACATTATAAATATTATAAACATACATAATTACATGTAAACAATACTCGCTACACTAACATGCACTAGAATCATACAAATACTAGAGTTGGTATAAATTTTACTCTACATTCAATTGCATGCATTATAATCTTTAGAACATGAAGCTCGCATATCTAATATCTAATATATATATACGCATTATTTAGGTAGGTTTAACATTCAAAACATATGCATAAATTTTTATGCTAACATGAATGTATTAGAATCACACACCCATATGTGTTAGTGTATTTTCTCTACGAGAAGAAAAGCTTGAACCTTTCAAATAAATAATGTTCTCATTTTCTCAGGCCATGTCTTTGTATGGAGATTTCCTTTGCCACTTTAAATTTTCTTACAATAGTTTAAAAGCCTTTTCGGTACCTTTCCTTTGCTTATCTATACCCATGTATCATGTCCTTGTGGTTTCAATATCTTGACCAGAACACAACTACCACCACCTAATAGCATACAACCAACAAAACAATATACCCTCCAAGTAATAGCACCCAAGGCCAAAGTTCACGGTACCCTCCTTGGTATGAGCTACAGGGACCAAAATGTCCAATGTTCATGTACACTCAAGTACGGATAACAAGATACCACACTAGTACTTGGGTCCAAGCCAAGATGTGGCATATACAACTGCACATGTGTCAACTCAAGATACCAGTTCAATACCATGGATTAACATCCAATATAAATCATATACACATAGGTCAACACCTGATAACATGAGCTCATGCTCATCAACACCAATAATCCAAAAGGCCCTCCTGATCTTACTCCTTGTTATCAGAACATACCAAGCTATCGTCAATGAATTATACTCATGAATTAGTCTAGGGTGAAGAGTCACTAGAATTAAACGCAATGTGCCTGTGATGTAGATTAAAAACATAGATTGATCATAACCTTTTCTTATATTTTGACAATGGTACTTGTAAAAAAAATACAGTATTGTTGGTTTAACTATACAAAATAAAGCTAATTATTAAGAGTATATTAGCTTGACTCCTAACCTACTTATATATACTATGGTTTGCTGTTGCAGCGGTTGAACCTTCTCAAAATGTCGGGACAAATCTATGCTGGGTAGTTTAAAAATTGTTGGACCTATTCCTCGTTGCTTTGCAGGTCGGGTCCCGACCCAGGTCTTCTTATTTGTCACCATATACGGACCCTGTAGGGTTTGGTCTGGGTAAACCCGGACCGTTGACACGCTTAGTGTGCATGTGAAAGCTGGTTTGATTTCACTGATCCCCCGTCTTCATGCCCTTATGATATAAGTTGTTTTAATCAAATCTGACCTCATAGTTATAAGATTCTACATTATCAATTTAGTAAGAGAGAATTGGATCGTATTTTTTCTATTAAAATTATGAGTTTTTAAATAACAAAATTTTGTATTTTGTCAGCCCTTGATTTTTGAATCATCAAAATCCTGCACAGAAATTAGATTTTGGCGATTTAAATGTTGATATTCACTAAATGAATAATGTAGATCACATCTGTGGAGTCTAATTTGATCACCCAGTTTGCCTTTCACAAAAAAAAAAGAGACTTGCATCAACAAAATCTTAAGTAGGGGTGATAGGGATGACATAAGGGATGCGTGGAACAGTCTCACGTGAGAGCTGGCGCTAAGCTGCTAGGAGTCCTGATCGGCTGCAATCACATGGCACAAAATTTGTGCAATAAGCACCTGATTACCTTCGATCAAGCCTTTGGCCCCACAACTGACAGCCCTTTTCCCAAGATAGAGGGTGGTCAGGTGCTTAATGCACAAATATTTGTGCAGTCATATTGCACCTGATCTTTTCTGGTGCTGCCAGCGTGGGATCCATCACTTTTAAGACCGCCGCTGCCATTATAAAATGAAAACCTGTCAAGAATGTACACGTGTCAAACTGAGAGGGTTCTGAGTCAGCAAAGGGTTAGATGGTGTGGGACACAAGTCACAAGGGTTTTGTGTCAATTTAATGTTGAGGGGGTTTCCTTGCAGGCCTCTCACATGCTTCACTCCCTACTTACATCTCCATAACAGCTTGCACCCAGGATCAATCATGGCGCCCACTGCTGCAACAGAGAGATAGAGATAATGAGGATCTATTCAACATTTGAAAATTTTACGAAATTGCATGCAACATATTTTTTTAAGACAAAAAAAAAGAGTGCTGAAACAAAAAAAGATATGCCGAGACATTTTTTGAAGACAAAATTTTAATTACATTTTCAAAATACATGGCATAAATGTCGTTTAAAAAAAATAATATAGACTTTTTTGCACTCACCACTCCTGTTTCGCCTTATATATTTTATGATCTATTAATTTAAAAGTTAATTATCGAGTCAAATTACAATAATAGCCTTTATAATCAAAATATTTAAAGCTTTTACTCTATTCTTTTCTATAAGACAAATGAGTATTTTTCTATTCTAAAATATTATGAAAAAATAAAAAATGATCACATAGCAAATTTTCTACGATTTAGGAGGATTGCTCACGAAACCTATAGATAGGGCTGGGAAACAAGCCGAGTTGCTTGGCTCATGCTTGGGTCCTAAAAAGCTAGTTCAAACTAGTAAAATAGACTTTGAAAACTGAATATCAGCAACATGTACTCAGCTCAGCTCGGCTTGACTCATATAAGCTCGTTAGGTGGTAAGATATATATTTTAAATATAATTTACAATGTATTTTTTTAATCCTATTTCTTTCAGATCTAATTAAGGATATGTATGAAGGAGTAGTAACCAATGTCCGCACTTGTGGAGGGGTGACAACCAATTTTTCTATAACGGTTGGGTTACATCAAGGATTTGCTTTAAGCCCTTTCCTATTTGCTATAGTGATGGATGAGCTTAAGAGATCAATTCAAGAAAATGTGTCGTGGTGTATGTTGTTTGTTGATGATATTGTTTTGATTGATGAGTCTAGCTAGAGTTGGGGTTAATGTTAAGTTAGAATTATGGAGACAAACATTAGAAGCAAGAGGTTTTAAGTTGAGTAAGAGTAAGACAAAATATATGGAATGTCGGTTTAGTAAGCAAAGAAGTAGTGATGGGAGTGTAGTGAAGCTTGGTGAGCAAGAAATACCGGTGAATGATTGTTTCAAATATTTGGGATCTATTATTCAAAAGTATGGAGAAATTGATGAAGATGTAAATCATAGGATAAAGGTTGAGTGGATGAAATGAAAAGGTACAACTGAAGTGTTGTGCGATCGTAGAATGTCATTGCGATTGAAGAAAACGTTTTATAGGACGACTATTAGGCCCGCTTTACTATATGGTACAGAATGTTGGGCTGCCAAGAGACATCATATTTAAAAAATGAGTGTAGCTGAGATGCGTATGCTGAGATGGATGTGTGGAAATACAATAAAAGATAAGATTTAGAACAAGGAGATACGTAAGAAGGTAGGCGTTGCACCCATTGAAAATAAGATGAGAGAGAATCGTTTACGGTGGTTTGGACATATTGGGCGAAGGCCTAATGATGGTCCAGTTAGAAGGATGGAGAAATGGAAAAATATATTAGTTAAAAGAGGTCGGGGTAGGCCTAGGAAGACTTGGATGGAGATGATAGGAAAGAATATGAATGCTTTGAACCTCACCGAGGATATGACATTGGATAGAAATGGTTGGAGGAGAAGGATTCATGTGGAAGACCCAGAATGATTTTCTTTGTTGGTTCATATCATCGACCCCAATTGTTTTGGGATGAAGGCGTAGTTGCTGTTGTTGTTTTCTTTTAGATCTAAAACAATGTATGTTTTTTATAAACAAGCCGTCTTGAACTCGACTCATTTAACTCGAGCTGATTATGAGTTCAAACTCTGCTTGGCTTGCCGATCTAGAAAAAAAAAATCTTTGGGCATCTTGTTTCTGTAAACACTTCAAGTTTGACCACCAAGACTTTTGACAATCGGAATTTTTGACCACTCTTTTATACATTTTGCGGTTTGAATCCAAGATATGACTTATCACACCAGACTTTGACCACCAAAATAATGTTAAGGTTTGCACCTACAAGGCGTTTGCCTTGAGAGCAGATCAAGTGATTTGGCATCCTCACGGTCCACAAATTGCATAAAGACCGTGGGGTTCTGGTGGGATGACGCAATGGACGGTGAAGATGCCAAATCACTTTCTTAAAGTGATTTGACGGATCACATGATTTGCTCTCGTTTGCCTTTTTAATGAAAAAAAAATTAAAGAATCACTTAATTCTAATTTAAATTACAAATTATGATTGAAACAAGTTAAACTATCTTAATGACAACCAAAAGATCTTAACGATGATTATTACTAAGTTGTCAATGACAAAATGCTGACTTTTTGTTAACAATTTACTTGTCATTAACAAAAATTGTTTCCTGAGATAGCACAAAATTTTGTTGTTAAACGTCAAGTTGTTATGAATGATTTTTTTAACATTAACTTAAGATATGGTTAACTTAGAACTGTGCATGGCAGGAGAATTTGGCCCAAGGTTGCCAAAAAGGGAAACGGGAACGGCAGGTGCATGTGAAATGGAAAACGTGAAACGATTTAAGAAATGACCGGGAAACTCATGGGACATGTTTAAGAAAAATTAATATAATAAAACAAAAAATATGTATGCCATGAAAGGGAAATGCTTGGGAAACACATGAAAAATGTGAGGAGAAACGCATGGGAAACGAATTCCCATAGTCTAGGAAACGTGTTTCTCATGATTTTTTTTTTTGGCGTTTACCAAACGATTCGAAAATGCAGTGTTTCCCGTTTCCAAAACGGTTTCCTAGAAAACAGTTTTCACTCTTTTATAGCATTTCCGGCAACCTTGATTTTGGCCGAACCATCTTTCCGAAACCGTAGCTAGATAATGAGATCCAAGTGTCCAACAATTTTCTGAAGCAATTGTTTGATCCAATAACAACTAATAGGATCTTAGTAGAGCCACAAATATTGGCCATTTTTCTAAAATCTCTCGATTTTATTGTGAGATTTTCAGAGACAAATATAATCTTGAGAAAAAACATGACATTTTTGAAATATGACCTATTTTGAAAATATTGTGTTCATAGTCCAAGGCTATCTTGATATTAATGTAACACTTTTATTTTTCTTATTTTTATTTTTAATGTTTTTTACACTTTTATAATATATTTTTAAAGTTTAAACATATCAATATTTTTAATTTTTCAAGAAAAACAAATTTTAAATTTATCATGAGTTTTTACTTTGTTGAAAATTTCGATAACAAGGCTTGTCTGTGGATCGTACATAACATTAAACCAGCAAACAAAGGGATTTATCAAGAATTCTGATCAATCAGGAGCAACCTCCTGCATGTCACCTGAAACTGGATTCCCATATTCTACCTACGAGATCTATAGATAGGGGCGTTCCCTTCCAACCACCTCATCTGCACTGTTGAAGATATCGAACCTAGACTATTAAAGATCTTAAACAAACTCTGTCACACACCATTAAGCTAGGTTCAAGTTCATTTTCGTTTAGCCCATTCTTAATCCAGATTCGAGCATTAGGTGTGAACCCTTTAACCTAAAACCATTAATTTTAAGCCTGCACCTAGCTGAAACTCAACCAAAGCATCATTGTGCATGCTTCTAGGACAAAAAGGGCACCTAAGAGAGTGTTTGATAAACAAGACACACTCGTGCGAGGACAGACAGGTCCCTGCCCTAGCGTTGCCTTGTGTTTGATATGGGTGGCTCATGGCATTCAAGACAGGACACAGGGTGTCTCGTTGCTCTCCTTTTTCTTGCATTATTGTTTCATTAGTGCTGATTTAACCTTATTCACTCTTGGCACGCAGGTCTCGGCCCTTGGCATTTATTTTCAAACGGAGTTAAGGGATCGTATCCTGTTGTTGCATCATCTGGCGCAATGGGTGCTCGGTCTTGCTTACCCTGCCATCCTTACGGGCGGCTTTTAACGCAATGCGGCAACCTCTTGATAGGACTGGTCATTTTCCATCCTTCAAATCATGCAGCAAAAATTTAATGAGTTCATTAATGCCTGCAACCCGATAGAGGTCATTGACAATCACAATCGTTTTACCTGTTACAATAACCAGCTTGGACCTGCTAAAGTTTCCTGTCGTTTGGATCGGTGTTGTATTTCACATGATTGGCTCTCCTGCTTTGGTTTGCATAATTAATATGCTTTAAGTGCTTCCTTGTAATTGGTGTTGTATTTCACATGATTGGCTCTCCTGCTTTGGTTTGCATAATTAATATGCTTTAAGTGCTTCCTTGTAATTGTTGTTGTATTTCACATGATCGGCTCTCCTGCTTTGGTTTGCATAATATGCTTTAAGTGCTTCCTTGTACAACTTCAGATCATAGCCCTCAACTCTTTTGACTCGGGTCAAGTTTTCCCTCCAATTCTAAGCAAATATTTATTTTTTTTAAGATATGGCTGCTAGATCCCTATTTCTCCTTGCCCCTATTTACCAAACAAGACTCTTGTGGAGGAATGAATTTCTCCTCAAGAGGTAAAGGATGCAGTTTTCTAGGCTAACCCAGTCAAAGCTCCAGGCCTGGATGAGTTCCCTGCCTACTTCTACAAATTTTTTTTTGGGATATTGTTGGGCATGACGTTACTAGAGCTGTCTAAGATTTCTTTATCAAGGGAAAAGTTGAGAGGAAGATCAATGCCACTAATATCATACTGATCTCTATGTCTTCTGAAGCACGTACCTTCTTGGACTATAGGTTCATTTCCCTTTGCAATATCTTGTATAAGATCATATCTAAAGTTATGGTTAATCGCATGAGGGGAATCTTCTCTCACATTATTACTTCAAATCAAGGTGTTTTTTTTTGAGAGGACGAACTATCTAGGAAAGAATCATATTGGCTCATGAAGTCCTTCATTCCATTGTTACTTGAGTTTCCTGCTCTCTGCCTCAAAATGGATCCCTCTAAAGCTTATGATCAAGTCCATTGGGATTTCTTATATCTGGCAATGCAAGTTTTTGGGTTTCATACCGCCTGGATTCAGAAGGTGATGCTATGTGTATCCACTCCTTTTAGAACCCTCATTAATGGTTTGCTTGGGCCTCATTCCCACAACTCTAGAGGAATTTGCTGGGGCAATCCTCTATCTCCTTATCTTTTCCTTATTGTCATGGAGTGTTTATGCCGTAGACTTTACACCATTAGCCAAGGTGAGTTTGTAGTTCTCAATTTTCCTAGATGCTCTGATAAAACATAGAGTGATAAGAGAAAAGGTAAAGGAGAGGAGACAAACTTTTACGTGGTTCGGCATTGAGCCTACGTCCACGGGAAATGTGAGTGATTCTTGCTGTTCACTTCATAATTTTTTCATTAGAGTACATCACGTGGCATAAGGGATCAACTGTGCTCCTCATCTTTGATAAGGATAAAATATGTTGCACGTTATATGGATAACACATATGCTGTGTGAGACATTTGTGGAAACGGACTGCATACTGTGTGTTATCCTTGACACGGGCTGTGTAACTGCATATTGTGTGTTATCCTTGATAAGTAAAACCCAGGCTGTGTAACTGCATATCGTAACGTGATACATGTTATCCTTGATCAAATGGTGATCTTCAACACTCTCCCTCAAGTCGGGGGATTCGATGTTGACCAGTCTCAACTTGGTTCCAATGTCTCGAAGCTTTAATTAGTTATTTATGTATTTTTTAATTAATATTATGCATGATCCAATGCTTGATTTTAGTTAAAATTTTTGGGGTTTTGTTATTTTTGTTTCAATTAGTTTATGTATAAAAACTATGAATGATGTTTGCTAGGATTCAGGTGTTCATTTAGTTTTTTTAAGTAGCATGAATATTTAATTAGGTTTTAGATTTTTTGTATTTTTTAATAGTATTTATATTTTATTTTGTTTTTAAATAAGTTGAATATTTAATATAGGTATTTTTGTATTTTTAATTATCATTAAATATAATTCTACATGCTTAAATAGCATAAATGTATAATTGATGTAAGAATTAGGGTTTTGATTAGCATTTAGGTTTAAGGTTTTTTGTTTTTTATTTTTCAATTACCCTTTAGGTTTTCAATAAGATGAATTTTAATTAGTTATTTTTATGTTCTTTTAATCAATATTATACATGATCCACATGCTTGATTTGGGGTTTTGTTATTTTTTGTTTCAATTAGTTTATGAATAATGTTTGCTAGGATTAAGGTTTTTATTTAGTTTTTTTTAAATAGCATGAATATTTAGTTAGCTTTTAGAGTATATTTTTAATAGCATTTAGATTTTTATTTTATATTTAAATAAGATAAATATTTAATTTAGGTATTTTTGTATTTTTTATTAACATTAAACATGATTCTATATTCTTGAATAGCATAAACATGATGTAAGAATTCGAGTTTTGATTATTATTTAGGTTTAGGGCTTTTTGTATTTTTTTCTCCCATTAGCATTTAGGTTTTCAATGAGATGAATATCAATTAGTTATTTTTTTATTTTTTAATGATTCAGTGCTTGTTAGGATTTTATTATTTTTTGTTTCAATTAGTTTATTATAAAAATAATTAATGATGTTTTCTATGATTGAGGTTTTCATTTTTTTTAATAGCAAGAATATTTAATTAGGTTTTAGAGTTTTTTATGTTTTTTGAATAGTATTTAGATTTGATTTTATTTTATTTTTAAATAAGATAAATATTTAATTTAGGTAATTTTGTATTTTTTAATTAACATTAAACATAATTATACATGCTTGAATAGCATAAATGCATAATTGATTTTGTAAGAATTAGGGTTTTGATTAGTATTTAGATTTAGGGTTTTGTATTTTTTTTCTCCAAATTAGCATTTAGATTTTCAACAAGATGAATATTAATTAGTTATTTTTATATTTTTTTAATCAACATTATTCATGATCCACATGCTTGATTTTAGTTAAAAATTTGGTGGTTTGTTATTTTTTGTTTTAATTAGTTTATGTATGAAAATTATGAATAATGTTTGCTAGGATTGAGGTTTTCATTTAGTTTTTCTTAAATAGCATGAATATTTAATTAGGGTTTTTATATTTTTAAATAGTATTTAGATTTTTATTTATTTTTAAATAAGATAAATATTTAATTTAGATATTTTTATATTATTTATTAACATTAAACATGATTCTACATGTTTGAATAACATAAATATGATTCGTGCCTTGCACGTACTCGCAGGCCAGCTAAGTATCAAAACAAAAGTTACCATGTTCATGCTTCTTGTTTGTTGTGTACTATTTGTTAATTCCTGCTTATGCTACTTGTAGCATTTTACTTGTGCTGATGAACTTCTTATATAGACTTTCACTTGTATAAACTGCCAAGTATGATAGAATTAAATGCATGTGCTTGATTCTGCTCTCTACTATCTTTTGTGCACCTACCCATTTTTCATAAAATTGACCCTTTTTATGGGTACAGGTGAGGACTATTTATGAGACAGGAGATGACGCGATTGTGAGACAGTTCGAGATCTCACTATTTTTGTTGGCAGCTCGCGTCCTGGATGTTTTGTTTTTTTGGCAAGGGTTTTCTTGGAAAATCCAAATTTTGTACAACTTAAAGTTATTTCTAATACAAATGGCTTATTAAAATGTTTGCAAGTTATATGTCTTTGGAAATGTGAATTTTTATGCTAACGCGCCCAAGGTTGTCAACTTGCCTTTCGTCTTTCAAAATAAAAATCGTTTTCGTTGATTTGCTAAACAAAACTCTGATAAGAAAATAATTTTTCAAACTTTTAAACTTTTTAGAAAGGTTTATAATTTTGAAATTTTGAGGCGTTACAAGCAGCCATCGACACGCCAGGTAGTTGGATATGTTTAGAGGCATGGTGGTGATCTTGAGCGTGGGATTTTTCTCTTGCATAACTATCTTTGACGTGATGTGTGTTGGAGGATTGATGTGGCTCAACTCGTCCTCTCTTTTCACCATCAACGAGAATTGGAAGGAGATACATGAAAGCCAAGAAGCGTGTTGTGGTAGTTATGTGGTCGTCCGATTCTGCTTTGATACCATGATAAAACATAGAGTGATAAGAGAAAAGGTAAAGGAGAGGAGACAAACTTTTACGTGGTTCGACATTGAGCCTATGTCCACGGAAAAGGGGAGCGATTCTTGTTTTTCACTTCATGATTTTTACATCATGTATATATAAGGCATAAGGGATCAGCTGTGGTGCTTATCTTTGATAAGGATAAAATAGGTCGCACATTATCCTTGATAAGAATAACACATGTTGTGTGTGACATTTCTAGAAAGAGACTGCATATTGCGTGTTAGCCTTGATAAGGATAACACAGTTGTGTAACTGCATATCTTAACGTGATACACGTAACGTGATCACGTTATCCTTGATCACATGGTGATCAACATGCTCAAATTTTATTTCCTTGATATTTTTCATAGATGTTGCTATCTTTTTTTAAGGCGTAGGAACAATCTATCATTACCTTTAAGTAATTTTTGAATGAATTTGAAGCTTATGACGACATGAAAATTAATCCCAGTAAGTCAAGCCTCACTCCTCTCAATATTACTGAGCAGGACACTTCTTGCCTCAATGCCATTTTGCATTGGTGGATTGCTTGCTTGTCGCTTAATCACCTTGGGATGCCTCTTTTCATTGGCTAATTGAAGATGAAATACTGCTCTCAAATTGCACTTAAAATTTATTAGCAATTAGAAGGTTGGAAATCCCTTCTCCTTTCCTATGCTGGTTGGGTTTGTCTCATCCGTCATATTGTATCTTCTTTGCCTTTGCATTGGGCTCTTACCTTCAAACAATCCTTTGCTATTTTGCACACTATTGAGCATGTTTCCCTACGACCTACTTTATACAGTTGTGTCCAGGGTCTATTTTGCTTTTGTTGAGTCTTGATGTAATATGTCGAGTCACTTGTAACTTTCTCCAAGCCACTCATATACTTTGGTTCAGGTTAAAATATACCCTCATGTAGTGGTGTAGCTAGGATTCATGTGAGGGGGGGGGGGGGAAACAGAGGTGTAGCAAAAAAAAAATATTTGTGATAGTTGGGGGTTCGGGGGCAGCGCCCCCAAAAAAAATTTTTTTGAGATAAAATAAAAAATAGCTATAATTATTAATAAAAATCTATTTCATATGGACAAATCAAACTATTTGCTGCAGTCAGGGCTAGGCTAGGACTGGGCTGGGCTACAAAAATGGATAAAAAACTATTTCATATGGAATCAGGGCTGGGCTAGGACTGGGCTTTAAAAAAAATAAAATAACTGTTTCGGGCTACGCCTTTGCCCTTATGGGTCAGCCCATAGATTGGAACTGTAACGAGCCTTTGGGCAAAAATGTGAATGAATGTAAATGCGAAGAGCTTTCTTTTGTTCACCCTCATTGTGATTTCTCTCCCTCTCTACTATCTCGTTTTTTTGCACTTTCAGCTATCAAAGTTTTTCCAACTGCAAGCAAGCGATCAGAAGGCTTCCGGCGATAAGGAATGATCGTTGTGCTGTGTTGTCCTATTGAAGAAGTAGGCTCGCGACAGGTGGTATCAAAGCCTATTCTCGAGCTGAGGAAGAGACTTGGGAGTCGGTGTCGAGAGACACGCCGATAAGCTACAATTTGTGAGCAAGACATTGTGGCGCACTGTTACAACTTGTAGAGCACCAAAGGAAAGGCAGTTGCTGAGGTCGAGGAGATGGGTTTACCTCAGGGCCATGAGCAGATTGCCGTGATCGTCATTAGATTGGTGGCTGATGTGACTTTGCACAAGAAAGTGATTTTATGCACAGTTGAGTCATTCAGAGGACTGGACGACAAGGTGACAAGCCTGCGAGAGCAGGTAAACATGTTGATGGGATAGGTTACTTCGCTCACTATGACAGTGATCACCCTGTAAACTGAATTTGAGGAGCTTCAATTAAAGAATCACACTCTACAGTGGACAGTTGCCCTCAATTGCGAAAATGGTGATAGGCTATCAAAGATAGATGTGTCGAGGCCAACTAAATTCAATAGTTCCAGGGATATCAAGGCCATACAAAACTTTCTATTCTAGGTGGAAGACTACTTTGACATTTAGAATGTATTGGCCGAAGACCTCAGAGTGAAGGCAACAACAACTCTACTCGACGGAGATGCTATATACTAGTGGAGACGAAAGCATAGCGACATGGAAAGGGGGCACTGTGTGATTGATACCTTCAAAGCCTTCAAAAGTGAGCTACGAAGCTACCTTATGCCAAGGAATGCACAACGCCAAGCTTATCGAATGATGGTAGAACTCAAGCACACTGGAGCCTTGCAAGACTACATCATGATGTTCCAGAAGCTCATGCTAGATGTACCTAATATGTCGAATAAAGACAAACTCAACTGGAAACCTTGGGCACAGTTTGAAGTGAAAATGAACAATTCCCAGCCTTTGAAAGATGTGTATGTGACAACCGAGCGACTAGTGGATACACAACGCAAGTCCTTCACTCCATTAACTAAAGCTGAAAAGAAACAGGACCACAGAGGCAAGAAGGAGGATCAACGCGACAATAAAGGTGAGTCATCGACTCAACACCATTATGATAAGAAGCAAAATTATAGAAAGCACAACAATAACGATAATAAAGGGTCGATTGTGACTTGTTAGTTATGTGGCAAGAGACATATTGTCAGGCAATGTCCAAAGCACCTTGTGAAGGGCGATGAGTAGGCCAATGTAGTCCAGGCGGAGAGTAGTGGCGCTGAGGTCATGTAGCCAAAGATGAGAACCATGCAGACAATCAACATAGTTAAAAGTTGCACAGTCGAGAGCAAGCCGGTCAACAAAGAGATCATGTATTTGAAAGTCATTGCGAATGAGAAGTCTACTACGACAATGGTAGACTTTAGAGCCACACATAACTTTGCCTTATAGGAAGAGGCAGAGTGGTTAGGATTGAAGACTGGGATAAAGAAGAGGACCATCAAGATAGTGAACTCTGAGGCCAAGCCAATCCTTGGTGAAGCAAGGGATGTGGCTATCCAAATTGGCAATTGGGCCGACAAAGTCAACTTCTCAGTGGTGTCCCTGGACGACTTAAAAATGATTTTGGGCATAGAGTTTTTTCGCAGCCAGAATATGATGCTGCTGCCAAAGTTCAACTCGTTGACAATCATGGGGCCCAACTTTTCACACATGGTGCAGTGCCTTACTTTTGGAGGTAAGTCTTTAATGCTATCTGCTATGCAATTGAAGAAAAGAGTCGAGCGTAGAGATCAAACATTCATATTCATTGTGTGCATCGAAGAAGGGAAGGTAGAAGCAGCAGTGTCACCGACCCTTCCCAACTATTGGTTGAGTTTTAGAGAGTGGTGCCCCAGGAACTGCTGAAGTGTCTGCCACCGAAACGCGGGGTCGATCACAAGTTAGAGTTGACCCCTTGAGCAAAGCCTTCTGTCATGGTCTCTTATTGCATAGAGTCAGCTGAATTGGAGGAGGTGCACAGGCAGCTGAATGAGATGCTGGAGGTAGGCATTATTCGTCCTTCAAAAGCACCCTTTGGCGCCCCAGTACTCTTTCAGGTGAAGCATGATGACTCTAAATGGCTATGTGTGGACTACCATGCATTGAATAAGGCCACGGTAAAAAACAAGTATATGTTGCCACTGATAGCGGACTTCTTCGACCAACTAAACAGTGCTCGTGTCTTTTTAAAGCTAGATATGTGATCAAGTTACTGGCAAGTGAGGATTGCTGATGGTGATGAGCCCAAGATGACTTGTGTCACTCACTATGGTGCCTATGAATTCTTAGTGATGCCATTTGAGTTGACTAATGCTCTGGCCACATTCACGATGTTGATGAACAAGATCTTCTACCCTTAGACAAGTTTGTGGTAGTCTATCCTGATGTCATCATGATTTACAACAGCAACATAGAGGAACATGTCAGGCACTTGCGAATAATGTTTCAGGTGTTGAAGGAGAATGACCTCTATGTCAAGCAAGAGAAGTGTCTCTTCAGTCAGGAGGAGATCAGCTTCCTTGACCATGTCATGGGGCGTGGTTTGCTGCGCATAGACGGGCAGAAAATAAGAGTCATCCAAGAATGAAATCTGTCGACCAAAGTGCCAGAGTTGTGATGATTCCTTGGCTTAGCCAACTATTATCGATAATTTATCGAAGGCTACTCCCTCATTGTTGTACCGCTCACGTATTTGCTAAAGAAGAATCAGGTATGGCTCTGGACAGGAGCCTGCTAAAACACCTTCGATGGCTTGAAGAAGGCTATGGTGAGGGAACCAACGCTATGGCTGCCAGACCACTCTAGACCCTTTAAAGTTCATACAAATACCTCATACTTCACCATCAACGAAATTATTATGAAAGAGGGCCATCTAATTGCCTATGAGAGTCGAAAGCCAGAGGATGCAGAGAGGTGCTATACAGTGTATGAGTGTGAAATAACAACCATCGTGCACTACCTCACGACCTGGGGGCACTATCTTCTGGGTGCCCAGTTCATCGCAAAGATGGACAATGTCGCCATAAGCTATTTCTAGACCCAGAAGAAGCTGACACCCAAGCCAACTCGATGGCAAATGTTGGGAAGACCAACATTGTTGCTGACACTCCAAGTCGCAAGGCAGAACTGGCGGTTATACAGGCAGAGCCTTATGAAGTTCATTTAGAGGGCGCATTGCCGGACCACATCTGCGAAAGAATGCAACAGGACACGACAGCTCGTGACTAAAGGAGAACACGTCTTCGTGCCACAGTGGGAAAGCCTTCACCACAAATTTCTTAAAGAGTGCCATGATACTTTATGAGTAGGTCATCTAGGTCAAAAGCGAACCTTAGCACTACTTGAGCGAGATTACTATTTGTTGTAAATGAGACACTATATGGAGGGGTATATGCGAACATGCCTTGTATGCCAGCAAGACAAGAGAACTAACCATAAGACTGTCGGCTTCCTTGAGCCTCTACCTATCCCAGAACATCCTTGGAAAAGCATTTTCATCGACTTTATTATTAGCTTGCTGAAGATAGATGGCTTCAGCTCCATCTTGGTGGTGGTGGATCATTTCTCTAAATATACCACCTTCATCCCAACTTCCAAAGAGTGCCCTGCAGAGAAGACGGTGGAGTTGTTCGTCAAGCATGTGGTAATGCACTGGGGTGTACCAAGAAGCATTATGAGCGATCACATTGTTTGCTTCAGGGGCAAATTCTGACGTAAAGTGTTTCGGCTACTCAACTCTGATATGCTATATTCAATAATTTTCCACCCACAGACCGATGGGCAGACATAGCGCTTCAACGAACTATTAGAATAATACCTCAGGCACTTTGTTAGCGCCAATTAGAAGGATTGCGTAAAGCTCCTGGATGTAGCTCAATTCTACTATAATCTTCAGAAGAGAGAGTCATCAGACCACATTCTGTTTGAGATAGCCACGAGATAGCAGTCGCTGACCCTGCACACTCTAGCCGCGCAGGAGAAGGGAAAGCCATCTTTTGCTTATTAGTTTGTTCGAGATTGGCACGAGTAGACTGAGTTGGTGAAGGCTTTTCTGCATAAAGCGACCATGAGGATCAAGAAATAGGCAGACACACACCATTGTCCTGCTGGGTTCCGTATTAGGGACTAGGTGTTGGTGAAACTCTACCTGGATTGCATAGGCATCTTCCATAGATGGCACCGCAGATTGATCAGGAAGTACGGGGG
The DNA here is from genome assembly GCF_984573655.1 of Nuphar pumila. Taxonomy (NCBI): domain Eukaryota; kingdom Viridiplantae; phylum Streptophyta; class Magnoliopsida; order Nymphaeales; family Nymphaeaceae; genus Nuphar; species Nuphar pumila. The sequence goes on from NC_143253.1 coordinate 137,823,267, forward strand.
ATCATTCACCATCACCAAGAAAGTGGGCAACCTAGTGTACAAGCTGAACCTGCCCCCAAACTTTAAGGTGCACCTGGTGTTCCATGTGTGCAACATGAAACCATTCCATGCAGATGAGGAGAATCCAAAACGTAGTGTGCTACAACACACTCCTATCCTGCATAGGGCCCTAACAGCATAACGGCTCGAGAAGCATCTCAACAAGATCCTTTGCCACAAGGTCAATTACTTGGGCGAAGCAAAGAAGTATTTGGTGCAGTAGGAGGAGACAACGAAGCAGACATGAGAGCCAACATTCCGGATGAAGAGCAATTATCCGACCGAAGTCAGTGCTTACCACGAAGCAGATGGCATCGAGGGGGCACATGACTTGAAGGGGGGAACCTGTTCCCCTGCGACCTACTTTGTAAAGTTGTGTCTAGGGTCTATTTTTCTTTGGTTGAGTCTTGATGTAAAGTGTTGAATCACTTGTAACTTTTTTCTGGCCACCCATGTACTTTGGTTCAGGTTGAAAAATACCCTGAAGGGTCAGCCCATAGATCTGAACTGTAACAAGCCTTCGGGCAAAAATGTGAATAAATGTAAATACGAAGCGCTTTCTTTTGTTAACCCTCATTATGATTGCTTCCAAATGATTGTGATTTCTCTCCCTCTCTACCCTCTTGCTTTCTTTCGCTTTTAGTTATCAAAGTTTCTGTAGCAACAAGCGAGTGGCCGAAAGTCTTGCGACGGTAAGGAAGGACCGTCGCGTTGCGCTGGCCTATTGAAGAAGTAGGCCCGTGACAAAGCATATGTTTTATAAATTTTTGTGATATGACACTGATGATCGCACCAGACTACATCTTGTCAAATGGTCTTCTCTTTGCCGGCCTAAACTTGAGGGAGGTATTGGTAATCGTAGGCTTTAGGATGTTAATCGCCCTAATCTAGTCTATATGCATGGATGGTAATATTCTTATTAAACCATCTCTTCAAGTTATGAGGAAGAAGTACCTCTTTGTTAAGAGCTTATGGTCTTTTCGCTTCGTGACTCATGGGCTTGGAAAGGGGTTTTCGAGGCTTAATGGTTCTTTTTGCCCCTTATTGTTGTGGCAGCTCAAAGATAGCAGCATAGCTAAGTTTTGGTCGAATTCGTGGTCAAATTATCTTATTTTGCATTACTTGGACACCCTCAGAGTATGATCTCAGTCGCGGTCAGCTCCATCAAACTGTGTGTCAGGTGCTTGAGGTTTTGACTGACAATCCCTCTATTGCTGCCATACTTCTCGATAGGATCTATCTGCAGAGTGCGAGTCTTACAAACTTGCCGGATAAGCTTGTTTAGAGATCTACACCAACACATACTATCTCCATGAAACAGATTTGGCAGGAGCTCAGACCTAAATCTCAACTTCTTCCTTGGTCTAGGTTTGTTTGGGTTCCCCATGTCCTTCTGAGAGCTACATGGGACCCTTTTCTTGCCTGTGATGACAAACTATCTACTTTAGATCGTCTACAGAAATTTGGGATCTATTTGGCTAAACCATTGTATGTTGTCACCATGAGGAGTCACATTAACACTTGTTTATCTCATGTCCTGTTACTTTTGAACTGGTGTTTTCATTCTCGCTAAATTTGGTTGAAGTCGTGTCTTTTCTCAAGACTCGAAGCAACTCATAACCCGCTGGTTCTCACTTTCTTTTCCCTTACCGTTGTTGACGGTAGACCCTTTGTAGCGATTTCTGAGATATCATCGTGTAGCGATTTATGAGAGATACCATTGTAGCAATTTATGAGAGATCACCATGTAGCGATTTATGAGATGACTCACACCACCATATAGCGATATGTAGATAAGAAGCGATTTGCAGGTATCAATGTGTAACGATTTACACAGTGTACCAGATGGATGACAAACACGATTTGCCACAAGAAGGAATTAACGTGGTTCGGTCATATTAGACCTACATCCACGACAAACACTCTCGCTTTCTTTTTTCTTTTTATTTGAATCATCAGGGATACAATATTTATAATACACAACGTATAATCAACTTGGAAAAAATCATAGCAATACGATATACAATTTCCATAACCAACTTGATACGCAAAGATGTTTCCTGTAACCGTCGAGATCAGATCCCGCAAATCAAGGAGAGAGAGGTGAGAAGGGTTATCGTCAACACTCCCCCTCAAGTGAGGTGTAGATGTTTGCACAACCCCACTTGTCGAGAAGGTCACGATGATGATCTCGACTCAGTCCTTTGGTGAATCCGTCAGCAAGTTGTTTTGCACTTTTAGTATATGGAGTAGAGATCTTTCTTCTTTGAACTTTTTCACAAACATAATGACAATCGATTTCGATATGCTTAGTCTGTCCATGAAAAACTGAATTTGCTGCAATATGTATTGCTGCTTGATTGTCACAGAACATGAAAATAAGTAAATCGACTAACATCTTTATTTCTGTTAGGAGAGTTTTGGCCCAGGCTATTTCACTGGCAGTAGTTTCCATGGCCCTATACTCGGCTTCTGCACTAGATCTGGCAACCACCCCTTGATTTTTGTTTTTTCAGGTAACCATATTGCCACCAACAAAAACACAATATTCTGTGGTAGACCTTCTGTCTGAACTTTCTGCCCAGTCTCCATCTGTGAACCCTTGAATTTGATGACAATCGTTTCGCTTGTACCATAATCCTTGGCTTGGCATTCCTTTCAAATACTGCAATATTCAATTTACGATTTTCCAATGTAGTTCCTGAGGAGCATGCATACATTGGCTTGTGAGGTTGATGGCAAATGTAATGTCTGGTCGAGTAATAGTTAAATAGATTAGTTTTTCAACTAATCTCTGGTATCCTTCCTTATTAACGGTTACATCATCAGAAGAGATAATAGTTTTTTGTCCACTTTCCTCCGAAGTTTTAACGAGCTTACACCCAATTTTTCCTGCACTTTTAAGAAGAACTAACATATATTTTCTTTGAGATAAAAATAGACCCTTTCTTGAATGAGCTATTTTAATGCTTAAGAAGTAGCGAAGTTTGCCCAAATCTTTTATGTTAAAGGCGTTATGCAAAAGCCTCTTTGTTTCTTGAATGCCTTCATCATCTGTACCTGTCACAATGATATCATCCACATATACCAAGATAATAATCAAGTGATTACCTTCTCCTTTGACAAACATTGAATTGTCAGCATTGCTTCTGACAAATTTATGTTGTTCCAAGCAATTGCTCAATCAATGGTACCACGCCCTGGAAGATTGTTTCAGGCCATAAATGGCTTTATGTAGTTTGCATACTCTATCAGTATTTTCTTCTTAAGGATGTTCAGGTGGAAGTTTCATATACACTTCATCTTTTAAGTCTCCCTGCAAGAAAGCATTTTTAACATCTAATTTATAGAGAGGTCAATTGTAATTACAAACAACCTATAAGAGAATTTTGATGGTATTCATTTTGGCAACATGAGCAAATGTTTCATCATAATCAAGACTTTGAGTCTGAGTATACCCTTTAGGAACCAACCTGGCCTTGTATCTCTCTATAGTCCCGTCACTGTTATGTTTTATCTTATATATCCAGCGACATCCGACTGCCTTTTTCCAAGAGGTAAAGAAACAACTTCCCGGGTCTTATTTTTATAAAGAGCTTGTAGCTCTTCATTTATAGCTCAAACCCATATTGGGTCAATTCTAGCCTCCTTATATGTGGATGACTCCTTAATCTGAGAAATGAGACTGATGTAGGCTTTGTGAGTCCTGCTAATTTTGTGATACCCAATATAATTTTCAATATGGTACATAACTGAGAATGTAACATAATCATTTAAATGAGCAAGAGCTCTGGATTGATGCTTTGACCTTCTTAGCAAAGGTTGATTTTCTGTTTCAGAGTTTGCCTCTTGAGATGAGTCCAAAGTTCTTCCTATACTGGTTGCAATTTCTTCATATGAGTTAGTCGCAGGTAGAACTACTTCTTCCTGAGAATAGTTTTTCTCAAATATGTCTCTAGATGTTGTCTCCCTCTGACATTGATTTTGCTGAAAGTATGAAACATTTTCGTTGAATTCGACATCCCTGGTGATAAAAAGATGTTGCTATTCTACATTATAGCATTTATATCCCTTTTGAGATGCAGAATATCTCAAAGAAGACACATTTGGAAGCACGACTGCTAAGTTTATTTGATCCTTGTTTGGCTATGAATACAACACATCCAAAGGTTCTCATGTGATTTAAATTGAGTTTCTGTCCCTTTAGAATCTCAAAAAGAGAGTGTTTTTCTAAAATCTGGCTAGGCAGACGATTTATAATATAGCAAGCAGTCAGAACAATATCACTCCAAAATATTTTTGGAACATTCATTTGGAATAATAGGGCTCTGGTAACTTCAAGCAAATGACGATTTTTCCTTTCGGCTACTTCATTTTCTTAAGGAGTACCTACGCAGGTAAATTAATGGTTTGCACCCTTTTGTTTTTCAGAATCGTCAAACTAAGTAGTCTTATACTCAGTGTCGTTGTCAGATCTTAGGATCTTGATTTTTGTATCATATTGGTTTTCTACCATAGAAAAAAACTCTTTAAATTTACCAAGGACTTCATTTTTGGTTTTAAGTAAATAGATCCAGGTAGCCTTTGGAAAATCATCAATGAATGTTAGATAATATCTAAAACCAGAGTAAGACGTCACAGATGAAGGTCCCCATACATCGGTATGAATTAGATCAAATGGTTTTTCAGCAATATTATCTGATCTAGAAAAGGGAAGCCTAGTCATTCGAGCATATCTACAAACATCACACGAATGACAATCAAATTAAAAATCAGGAAACAAAATGTTCAATGACTGGCTTGATGGATGTCCTAGGCGTTTATGCTACATACATCATTCATATTTTTCAGCAAGCATGGCCCTTTTGTGTCTTCCAAGCACATAAAGACCGTCTGAAAATTTTCCTTCACCAATCACTTTCTTCGTCGCTCTGTCATGAAATATCACATTATATGGTGAGAAAATGATATTGCAATTAAGCTCATTTGTAATTTTTGACACAGATAATAAGTTGGCCGATAGGCTTGGGACTACCATAACATCCAGTTCTTTTGCACGATCAAATGACTGAAATCTACTAATACCTGTTACCTCAACTTTTGTTTCATCCGCAATGACAACATGCTTACAACCGCAAATTGGTTTTAGCCTGGATTTATCAGCTATGGTCAAACACATATGTTCACTTGCTCCCAAATCAATGATCCAGTTTTTATCATTGTGACGAGCAGAAATATTACTTGGATTTGATGGAGAGGATGTGGAGGCCGTCATGGCAACTTGATCATTTTTTGGCAAACAGTTTTAAGCAGCTCAGCAATATTTTTCAATTGAGTAGACAAATTTTTTGAGCTAACTTTATGATTCGGATTTGAAGTGGTAGCCACATGACTAGATGGTGACGTCGAGCTGGAGCAATTCATGGTTTACCGTGAAGGTTTTAGCATCTATCCCGAGTATGTTCAGTTTTTTTTACAAAAGGTACAAGAAATATTGTTTCTTGTTTTATGGCCTGATGACTCATAGTTTTTTGCTACACAAGCTACAACATCAGAAAGAAGAGCTCTATCAGATGCTTCAGGGAGAGACTTCTCTACATTCATTACTCGACGGTGAGTTTTCTCTTTTATTATGATATAGCGTATATTGTTAACCGATGGTAATTCAGTTGATAACAAGATCTGACTTCGAACTTGATCAAATTCATTCCCAAGCTCAGCGAACAATTGAAATGCTTTTTCCTTTTCACGAAGTTTTTTAAAGGAAATCATATCCGTGCATGTGGATGCATATGACTCATATTCATCCCATAAACGCTTTATTTTTCCAAAAAAGTCAGAGAAACCTTGAGTATCCTTCTTGAGGTTATGAATCTCGTAGGACAATTGATACATACGAGCTATATTGTTTTGCTCGCTATACATTTCTTCAGCAGTGGTCCATATTTCTTGAGCGGTATTTAAAAATAAGAAACCCTCAGCAATTCGATTTTCCATCGAATTAAGAAGCCAAGACATAACAAGGTCATTCACAGACCTCCAATCACGATATTTGGGGTCATTTATGCTTGGCCTAGTTATTTCTCCATTACTATATCCAAGTTTAGATCTACCGCTTAAGTATAAGGAAACCGATTTGAACCATGAAAGATAATTTGTATCATTCAATAATATTGATATCGATGTGATTTTTATATTAGGTACCTGATCCTGAACAGGGATTCGCTCTGTTGATGATAGAGATTGAGGTTGTCCTGAAGAGCTGTTTGCCATGAAGAGGAATCACACACAGTTGCCAAAAATACTTGACAAGAATAAGAGGAAGACACAACAACTAGAGATCAACTAGGATCTGATACCATGTAGCGATTTGCGAGATATTGCCGTGTAGCGATTTATGAGAGATACCACCGTAGCGATTTATGAGAGATCGCCATGTAGTGATTTATGAGATGACTCACACCACCATTTAGCGATATGTAAATAGGAAGCGATTTGCAGGTATCACTGTGTAACGATTTACACAGTGTACCAAATGAATGACGAACGTAATTTGTCACAAGAAGGAATTAACGTGGTTCGGTCATATTAGACCTACATCCACGGCAAACACTCTCGCTCTCTTTTTTCTTTTTATTTAAATCATCAGGGATACAATATCTATAATACACAATATATAACTAACTTGAAAAAAATCATAGCGGTACAATATACAGTTTCCATAACCAAGAGATATTTCCTGTAACCATCGCGATAAATCAAGGAAAGAGAGGTGAGAAGGGTTATCGTCAACACCCTTCACATTGTTATTTGAAAATTTTGGGCAATTCGCAACCGGAGGATTTATTTACTCTCTCAATGTTATCAGAAATGATGTTTGGAGGGCTTGTATGGAGAAATTTCACAAGCTTGACTGGTGTGATCATGACCGGCTGGCGATTTGCTGTTGGTTTGACAAGAGACTTTTCCCAACCCCTTGGAAGCCTTGTGATCGTCTGTGCATTGATATTCAGTTTGCGGTTCTCTTTATCCACCCTTCCTATAAGGTAGCACCCCAGCTGGCGCCCGTTCTCCTGATGGTCACTATTTGCACATTGGCATCGTTCATTTACGTTTGCCTGAAACAATAACAGTCTTTGAGAGAAATAGAATACTCTCTTCTCTACCTGGCATGCGACTTCTTTTCCACGTTTTCTCTCATTGAAGTTGATGGATTTCTCACCTTGTTCGTGTTAACAGTGCTTATCCCTTTCGCTGATGATGTCCCAGTTTTCTTGCAGGAATCCTTACCTTTTCTCTCTGCTGCTTGTTTTGATTGTAATGTAATGTAATATGGGTGTTGGTGAGGCATGACAGGCCGCCGCCCTCTCTCTGAATCTGTATCTTGATAATTTTCTTAATCTTCTTTAATGGAAGGGGCCTAACCCCAGCTTTGATTATTGAAAAAAGAAAATAATAGACCACTGTTCTTCTGCAGTGAGGGTCCACATTACACTGTCAGAAGATTCAGAGTATGAGGTATTCAATTGCAAGTTGTATTGCAGTTTGTCATTTATTCCACTATCGTATCTCATATTTTCATTTCATTGGAATCTTAATCGGACCTTTGAATATGATTGTGCAAGATCTGATTACGTCTCAATGAATAATGCCTATATACAATTCTTATGTGCAATTGTGGTATTAACACGTTAAACAAAAGTATGTCTAGTACTCATTCACATCTCCCCATTCTAGTCTAGGGCTGGTACACGAGCTTAACGAAACCGAACGCAGCATAAGGCGTTGAATTGAAGGTCAGCTTATTCTTGTGGTGAACCGAGCCGAACTCAGGCTCATGGCAAGTTCGAGTTAGATAAGATGAGCTCAAGCTAGCTTATTTTACAAAAAAAATACCTTTTTTCAAAATAAAAAATAGCAGAAACCTGAATTTGCTCATTTTTTTACAAAATAAAATATATTGTTTTCAAAGCTGTAATCCACAGGATTTGAAACCTAAACTTATTATTGTCGGGAAGCTAAACACTTTAACCATGATATGAAATATATGTAGTACGTATTGATTACTGGCTGGCGAGCATATATGAGTCGAGCTGAACACCCACGGTAAGAGTAAGAGTTCGTCTTGAAGAGCCTATTTCAAGAACGAGCTGAAGGCAAGCCGAGGCACGAGTGGCGGCTTATCCAGTTTGAGGGGCGTTTGATTGTGTGTCCTGCGCATTGCAAGAGACGCTGGCACAGTCAAACCGCAGACATGCGGATGCTCTGCTCCACGTGTCTCGCAGGATGTGATTTTTTGGTTACGACACCCCTGGAACAGAGCGGATAGGAACAGGGGGACGATACTCAATAAAATAAAATAAAAGAGGGTGTTGGGGGGACGGTGTGTCCTGGATAAAAACACTGTCTTGTCTGTGCTGGACAGTGTGTTCTGTTCAAACTTGGACAAGCAGTCAAACACCGACGTGAATGCGGATCAATATCGATCGGAACCGTATCCGATCCGTTCTCAGTTGCATTACGGTATCGCTTTCCTAAATTGAGGAGGCGGGAATCGAAGGCTCCTCCTCAACGAAGGGAGGCAGCAACCATGACGACTCGAATCGCTCCGGGCGTCGGAGCGAACCTGCTGGGCCAGCACTCCGCCGAGAGGAACCAAGAAGCCACCGCCTACGTCGGCAATGTCGACGCCCAGGTAACCTCTTCCACTTTCTCCTACTAGGGTTTCTCTAAGGCTTTATAGAAATCTGGGGTTTGCAACTCTAATTCTTCATGACCTACCCTTGTTAAGGAATCAAGAGCCCCAATTTAGTTTCTGGCGGAATGATTGGGTGTAGCGATTAGGGTAAACTTACGAGCTACGATTAGTCCTGTTTCCCGAGTGTAGTGCTTGATTTTAGCATCCAATTTGTGCATTCTTTTCTTTTTTAAACACGCTGGAATTGTGGGATCAGCAATTGTTTGTTTGATGAACTGTTCACAATGAGATCCTTCTGCGCTGTTGTATTGATTTTTAGTAGCTAATCGGGCTCATTTGGTGCACCTCAATTTTTTTTCATAGTTTTAGATGTCGATTCCTCGCACTATTTCCATGCTTCGCGTGAGGTTTGTTTATCAGCTCCTACATTTTAGTTCAGATTATCCTACAACATGATGCGTTCCGACTAGGAGACCTAGCCTAGGCGGTAGGCTTGCGCCCTGCTTGACTAGGTGCCTAGTCATGATTTTGGCTACTAAGGTGATGTCAGAAATTGTTGTTATAGTCTTTTGAATCAATGGAAACATATTCAACAATGCGACCAATTACAGCGATACAGGAGAAGGCATGAAAACAGAACAGAAAGTGAAGGCACAAGGTGTTGCCCACATGTGGGAATAGATTCCAACAGATGAATTCTGAACTTGATTGCCTCTTTCCTGTGAGCATGGACTGCCCTCAAGCAATATGGATTTGGATGCTCAATGCCACTAGTGAATGAATGTCCCATGATTCACTTCTAACCAGATCTCCACCGGATGGATTTGATCTACCAGACCCACTGCATCGCCCATTTCTTCGCCCTTGGTCTCAGCTGCCTGGTAGGAAGAAGCAAACAACCATCCGTACCTAGTTTTTACATCTTATCAAATAAAAACAGCCTTCTGCTTAACTAGTTACTCAGTGGCTACTGCTAAACTTTTTGAATATAATGCCATAACATTCATGAGTCATGAGCTAGTTTATCAAGTATCTGCAATCTACTTACGACTACTATGTGTTAACTTCTGATTCCAAGATCAACTTCCGAGGAATGGAAGTAAGTTCTGAAACTCTGATACTAATCAAGTATTCATTACTTTGGATGCAAGAATCATATCAGACATCTATATGGACAATAATGATAAGCAAAAAGGTTTAGACATTGCATCTTAATGAAAGTTAATATGAAAAATAATTCATGGAGAAACACAATAATTAGCGTCTTCAAAATTCATATGTACAGTTATTAACTGAAAATATAATTCTAGATATACTTAGATTGGGTCATCCTACTAGATTGATTTGGTTGAGTCACCAAGCCAACTGCCATTTCGTGTAATGACATAATTTATAACTACTATGTAATAATGTAAATGAATGTTCATAATGTATTTTTATTTGCTTTGATTGATTCCTTTAATCTAACTTATAGGTGTTTTGAGCAACTGCTTACTGTGATTTTAGGTCTGAAATAGCTCCCAACTGCTCTGCACTAAATAGTAGTGTGGTCTTTTGTGCACTGATGATATCATTTGAATAACTTAAGACAGGCTAAATTTCTTGAATCTCAGGTTTTACTTTTATCAGCTTAAATGACTTAGGTCAGTCAGGTTTCTTGTATATTCATCTATTGAGCCTTCAAAACTTCCTTCTGTGTGACCTTTTGTCACATGGTGTTGCATCTTTTTGCAGGCCACAGAAGAGTTATTGTGGGAGCTGTTTGTTCAAGCAGGCCCAGTTGGTAGGTTTCCCTATGCTCATCTATATGCATGATTTGGATACTAATGCATAAACTAAAGAGCGATCTCAGCAGCCTTAATATTTTCTTGCTGTAATGGTCTTCAACACTGCCCATTGTGTGCTTGAATGATGTAGGAAATTCTTGTTACCATTGATGCTTTGTCGATGGTAAATGTTGTTTTCCTCTGGTGTTTATTTAGATGTCCTGCTTCCTATCTAATGATTTCATGAATATCAATTTTCCTATTGTATTGATATATAGTTTTATCAAAATTTTCTTTCTTTTGTTTTTCAGATGCTTCTTATTGCTTGAATTGTCATTCAAATTTATGTGCCAACGATGCTTAGTCTTCCATAACCTTTTAATACTTATCCCAACATAAGTTTTGGCTTGCTTTGATAGCTTGTTTTTTATTGATTTTCTAGAAAGGTTCTCATAGGTCTATTTTTTTCTTTGTTCACGCGCGCGTGTGTATCAAATAGAAAATCAATTTGTAGGCCTCACACGATATGGAGCTTAAGCTTCAGATCAAACTTCAAAGGATAAGTATTACTTTTCACCCCCTTGTGCTTCACCAACTAGGTAAGCAAACACCATATATAAATCTATGTTATGCATGTATAGCAGGCTATATTGATGGTTGGGCAAGTTAGTTGGCTTAATCGGCATCTTTATATTGAATTTGGAACCACACATTTTGTTTTCAAAATGGTAAGTTTTCCAAAAAAGAAAAGGAAAGAATGACATGCCTGACTTTGGCTGTCAAGTTTTTATATTATGTTTCCTTCTTGGTTGAATGTTTTAAATTGGGAACAAACTATGGAATTTTTAGCACTTCTTGTATTTGAGTGTGAAACCCATGCTTTTTTTCCCTTTTATTTTTAGCATCGGCTACGCCAAGGGAAAACCACCCCCCGATCACCAACCACACGTTGGCAAGCCTTTGGTTGGTAAAACCCTTGAGGTCCCCCCTGCCCACAAGGGAGCACAGCCAGCTTCGACCTTGTATCCAGGGAGCCCCCCTGTGGTTTTTGAACTGTGGTCATCCGATGGTTACATTAAGCACTTTATAGGAATCCTGTTTCCTAGGAAGTGGGAAGTAGAAGCGGCTGGAAATTTCAGTTCCTAGTCATGGGAACTTGATTCCCTGTTATGAAATTATCTGGGTACATGTTTATCATACAATGATATGAATATAAGTATGTTTGAATGTGAGATCTTTTAAAAAGTTGCTTGAGATAATGAATATATTTTGTTATTATCTTTTCCTACTTTAGTTTGGCATTGGACACCATTTTTCAAGTATGGATCTATAGAGCACTTTATACCTGTAGCATATTTTTTTTATTGTCCAAAATCATCGCATAGTAGTTAATTTTTGTTGTTAGGCTTACTTGAAGTTTTTAGATTTGACATACATGTGATAAAGTATCTTATATTATTTCAATGTTTTGTGTCCAAAGTGAGTAATAAGATGTTGCTTTTGGATATTTTATGCTTTTGTTGAATGTATATTTTCTCTCAAGGGATCTAGGGATTCCTCTTTTCAATGGACAAAAATTGATCTAGTGTTTTTTGATAGAATTATATAATCATTGATTGAGATCTTCATGTAACGACCCAAACTTATCCTCGTAAAAAGTGGATTTTTTTTTTTAAAACAATTGTGAAAACAATACCCAATGATCCAGGGTCTCACAGATTTAACATATTGATGCAATTTTTTGTGAAAGTATTTTTAAAAGATATTCTTCAATGAAATTCGCTTGTGCAAACTGTGCATCAAATTTCAAATTCCAGTTCACACTAGTGGTGAAGTCTGGGTCGAACACAGGGAATGTGAAAAAAAACTTTTGTACCCCACATAAGAACTATCTTTATTGTTTTAACTAAAAAAATAAAAGTAAAATCAAAAGTGCTACCCTCTACGGAGGGCTTAAAAATAAAAAGGCCTTATTACAACCCAATTAAATGGCAAGTGACCCTAAAAAAAAAAAACTGCCCATAGATTTTCCCGAGAGAACTCTAACAATCCAAGTCCACTACTCAAGAGTGCTCCAAACTGTGCACCAACCTCTGAATTACAAAAACCCTTCATAAAGAAGTCAATCCACAACAACCAAGAGAAAATAAGTAATATGCAGTCCCAACGTGAAAAGAATCACCCAACTACACCTCTGTACCCACAGGTCCAAGATATCGAACAAAGGATAGTACAGCCGATCTAGAATCTTCAAGAAGTTCAACAAGCAAGCACCAAAACACCACAGAATCAGACAAAGAACTACTGATATCAAGAAGACAACCATCTATCTTGATGCTATGCAGTAACAAGCAAGTCAGATGCTAAAATAGCAGTCAAAACACCACTATATGGGAAAAGTCAAAGTTACCGCCTACTATAAGGGACCCAAAACTTCACCAAATCAACAAATCTCATACCCAGACCATATACAACCATGATGCATCTATTTTGGGTCATCGAAAACCACTAATAATGAAATAATCATTGAAACACCATTATATGGGCAAAACAAGGTTACCACGTACTATAAGGGACCCAAAACTTCCTCAAAACTTCACCAAATTAACAAATTCCACACTTAGACTATATACAACAGCATCCACACATAAAATGACCAGGATACATTCATTTTGGGTCATCGAAAACCCCTGATGAGATCAACACCAGGTGATTTCTCAAATGTGAACACTATTCACATCACTATTCAGAAATTGAGAAAAACTCCATATAAAATTGAGTATACCTCCGATTGGAATGATTCTTCATTTAGAAATTATCTAAAATCAAGAGTTAGCAAAGCCCCAACACAATAGAATCAAACTGCAACAAATACACTGACACCCTTCTTGGGGCACACAAAACAAGACACATCCAATGCACCCGAATGGAGTTTCTTCTTCCGTTTTTCTTCCAGATGAACACCAAATACTTCTCTCTAGGGTTGGGTATGGATCTGATATCATATCAAAGCAATAAAGTTCCCACCATGAGAGAGAGCAAAGAAGATGAGAAGCGACGCTTCATTAAGTGGCAAAAGAAAGAGTTACAACAATATAAGGGGTCACCCCCCTTCACTACCAAACTATTAGAAAGAAGACATAAATAGACTTCTAGCTTGACTCTTACAACAGAAACTTAAAAAATACAAGAATACCCCTATACAACAACAACAACAACAACTACGCCTGCATCCCAAAACAATTGGGGTCGGCGATATGAACCAACAAAGAAAATCATTTTGGGTCTTCCACATGAATCCCCCTATAAACAATAAAATATACAAGAAGGGGCAATGCATAGAATGATACAATATACTACATTCTTCAACATCCTTTAATAAATTTAAGAAAAAAATAAGTATAGATATGGTGGATGATGAGTTTCATTCTTGCTTGAAATTCTGATCTTACAATGTGATTTAATGGTAACCTTGCATCTATTCATGGAGCATTGAAATTGCTTTTTTTCTAGCCACTTCTTACTCCGAACATTCTAATCATTTTGTATGTTATTGTGTATATGTATGATGTGGTCTGTTAATGTTTCCTAAAAGGGTTCTAGAGTTTCATGAAACCAAACAAAACCAGATAACCAATGATGACAAACTCTCGAGAGAGCAACCGATTTCCTAGCGTCCCCCTCATGGTGTCTGCATTGAGATGACTACAATCGTCCTGCATGTGATCAATGTTGCCCATGCTTCATAAGCAATTATATCTTTGTGGTATAATGCGGTCAGTAATTATAATTTGGTTACATTATATGGTGGCTGTCTGGGCTTCTTGTGAGATTGATTGCCTTTTCTCTGCATCAAAACATTTAACCTTGGTCTCTGTATTTTGATCATGCATTGGTGTACTTTGATTACTAACTAGCGTAGGAGTGTCTCAGACATGTAAGTTGTATTTCTAAGGATGAAACTTTTTTCTGTAGGTTATGTTTCTAAGGATGAAAATCATGAAACTTTTTTCTGTAGGTTATGTTTCTAAGGATGAAACTTTTTTCTTGGAACAACATTCGTAAATTCTTTCTAGATTAAATGCAGCCAACTTTTCTGTTAGATGGCCATTTTTTAAAATATCTTCTTAATTGCCGTTTCAGTTAATGTTTATGTGCCAAAAGACAGAGTGACAAATCTCCATCAAGGGTATGGTTTTGTGGAGTTCCGACGTGAAGAGGATGCTGATTATGTGAGTTACACTATTAAATTATTAATGCTAGGACTTAGTCTTGGTTCAGTGGCAACATTGTGGTAGTTGTTTGGGTTTAACATGTTTTTATATGTAATTTCTTTCTCGTGATGGATGCAGGCAATAAAGATTCTAAACATGATCAAACTTTATGGGAAACCAGTCCGTGTTAATAAGGTGCAAATGCATTTATCCTGTTGCTGGTTCTTACATTTACTGCATCAACCGACTGTTGTATAGTTTGCTGCACAAAGACACTCATTATTATTTGGTGAATATTTGACTAATTTTTGCCATAATTTGTGTACTCTGATATTTGCCCGCCTCTGATCTTGACGTTATGTGGCATTTTGTCTCATTGTAGACATGCAAAACAGCAATATGATAAATGTAGCTTGGTGAGTGAAGAATGCTAATATCTAATATATTCACTCTTTTCTAATCTCATCTCAATATCAAGATAAGGTAAAAAAAATTATGATTTTGCAAAAGAACTATGAAAACTAAGTAATTTCTGTAAATCATATGAATAGAAGGATCATCTAGCTACTCGGAGATGGCTGTTCCGATAATGTAATTTTTTGGCAGACGAACATGTCAAAGAAGCCTTTTGATAATGACTGTTCATGGCAATTCATTTCAACACTGTTCTGATTCTAAATTATACATGTTCATGGTCAGGTAGTGGTTCAAGTGTGAATCTAACTGCAATCAAGGAACCAAAAAAGCAATATGACATTTACTGGAGTCCTCCGCCACACAGATACTCCATTTTGGCTCCCATTCCATATCCCCATATACTAGTCATATTTAACATTTAATAAAAAAGGCCGTGTCCCTGTATTGTCTGCCATATCCATGTGACATATCTGGAGTCAATTATATGGTTGGTCTTTTGACTTGGGATTGTTGTGTCAAACTTTCATGCGTCTTTCTATTCTCAGGAAATAAATTGTTTAGGTTGCATGGTTTCCTTTCCAATTTCTAGCTAAAATATATTCTTTTCCAGAAAGAACCCAATTATGATTAGAAAGTGACTTTCTCCCTGCAAAATCCTGAGCTAAGAAATGTTCTTCCTTTTTTTTTAATATTTAATTGTTCTTTGACTGTATTTTGTCTGTTCCTAAAAAGGTTCTTTTCCTATGTTCCTCACCCATAACTTCCATTATTTTTTCTGATGTGCAACACAACATTGAGGTGGCTATGAGGCAACAGTTTGAGTACTATTATGTATTATGCTGTAGCTAGTATATCATCTTTAATTCAGTCTTTATTGTATTGAGACATTATGTGCTGAAATCTAGATTGGATCATGGATCCAAGATCCAGTCTCACTGTGTTATCATATTACACTTGTCTGATTACCTTATTAGCCTTCCTGTATAGTTTTTGTTTTTTTGTTAACAAGGGTATTTATGTCATGTAAAAGATGTCTGTTTAATATAAATGAGAAGGAATAGGGTGTTAAATTGTACATATATATATATATATATACTTGTGTATATGGTATTATACTTACATGTATACATACATATATACCTATTTATACATAATATATATTACATATGTATATATTTATCATATATAAATATATATGTAATATTGGGAGAGTCAAACTGATTTGACTGCTCCCACTCTTTTAATGATCTCTCTCTCTCTTTTCTACAACTCTCCTCTCTCCTTTTGGGTATAAATAGGGGGTGTTCATCCCTTTGTAAGTTTAGGTTTTTGGATACTCATTCCATTGAATAAAATATTATTTTTTATATTGTTCCTTATTGTGTATCCTCTTTGTGGGATTTGTGAGTATATTTTTTTAGAACACTTTTGTGGGTTGTGTAAGTGTGTTCCTTAGAGAACACCTTTGTCATCTACTCAAGTTGAAGATTTGTTAACCTTGTAGTTCGTGATTGAAGCTTTCTTGAATCTTTACATGGTATCAGAGCTTGGAAGTATTGAAGCTCATTTGAAGACTCTTCTTCAAAGTGTTGGTGATCATGCAAGTGTTCCAGTGATCGTGTGAATCATTGGTGGAGGAGTGCTCGTGTTCCTGATATTGCTTCTTCTTTCTTCTCCCCTTCTCTCCTCTTCTCTTAACCCTTGTAAAAAATGGATGACAATGATAATGTCACCATTAAACCTATAAAACTCAATGTTTTCAATTATCTAACATGGGCTTCTATTATGAAGCACTTTATTTGGGAAAAAAGGTTGTAGGGACTAGTAAATGGATCCGATCTGAAACCTAAGCTAGTTCTCACTAAGGTAGAGGGTGAGAAAGAGGTGCCTCTAACCGACAATATAAAAGTTAAGGCTATAATCATTTATGAGAAGAAGTGGAAGGAATGGAGGATGAGACATGCCAAGATCATGTCTAGGCTTATCAGTATTATAGATGTTAAATAGTGTTCAGGCCTTGCCAAATTTGAGCATGCTAACAAAGCTTGAGATTATCTTAAGAGAATGTATTCTCTTAAAGATATTGCACATATATGCAATGTGCAAGATAGAGTTTGAACTATGGTCCAAGGGAATAAAATTATTAGAGAATACTATAATGACCTATCCGAACTTTGAAAATAATTATTGACTCTCCTAGAGCCAAAATGACATTGTCATGAATATATAGAACTCCGCCAAAGGCAAATGGATGGGGAGCATTTCTACCAATTCATCAATGGTCTAAGACCGAAATTTGAATCTACAAAGTCTATTTTTCTCCATAGAGGAAAAGTTTCCTCTATTGAAGATACTATAGAAGAATTGAACATGGAGGAAATTAGATTGAAAAACATACAAGCAAAAGTGAAGATGACTCGGTTTGAGCTGTTTCTAGACCGAAAAGCTATGTTCTTGCTTATAAATCTCCTCACTATAGAAGACAAGGAAATGATTATGATAGAAAAAAACTATTTGTTATTTTTGCTATGAATTGAGACACATTAAGCCCTAATGTCCTAAACTAAAAGGGACATTTCAGAAGAAGGTTGCTTTGGTTGACTCTCCATAAGAGTCAAAGGACATTCCTACATCCTAAGAATCATCTATTGGAAGCATGTCTCTAACTCAATTAGTTTAAGCTCTTCAACCTCTTACTAGAGGATCTCATCGGCTGGAGCTATGATATCATCTTATTTCGATCCCGATAAGATTCTTTGGCTTCTTGATTCCGATGCATCTTTTTACATGACCCCAAACTATGATATTTTATCCGAATGTTATAATAACTTAAGTGTGTCAATTTTTTTTTACGGCCGATGGTACACCTCTTGAAATCAAAGGAATAGAAAGTTTTGAAAAAAATCTTTCTAACTCCAAAAAATTTCCCGTTTCAAAAATTAGATACATTCCTAAATTGAATTTAAATCTTTTATCCGTGTCCCAAATATTCGATTATGGTTGTAATGTCTCCTTCTCTTCAAATGAATGTTTGGTGCAAGATCGCTAGTGATGGAAGTTGATTGGGCAAGGCCATATAGATAAAAAGTCTCTATTATATGGATTTTTGGAGATATCGAAAGGTGATTTTTGTTGTAATGTCCAAAAAATGGATTTAAACTTGTGATATAGAAGATTATGACATCCTAGTGTATCTAAAATCTAATATTTTCCAAGTTTGAAATTTTTTGTAATATTAATGATTTCACTTGTGAAGACTGTGTACTTGGAAAAATGAAAAGATTGTCATTCAAAGATAAAACTTTTATTTCATCTAGACCATTTGAGTTGCTCCATTCAGATGTTTGGGGTCCAACACCAGTTGTGTCTAAAGGTGGATATGCATATTGTGTTATTTTTGTGGATGACTTTACTTAGATGTACTTAAATTTACTTTCTTAAGCATAAATTTAAGGTGTTTTCTCATTTTCAAAATTTTCATAAGATAGTAAAACATAGTTTTGAATATGATATTTCTATATTTTGTACTAATTCAGGGAGAAAATTTGTTGTCAAATGAATTTTAAAATTATCTCCACTCACATGGCATCACACATTAAAGATCTTGTCCTCACACACCACGACAAAATTGCTTAGCTGAGAGAAAACATCGATACATTATTGAAACTTCAAGGACTTTACTTGTTGCTAGCTATGTGCCTAAGGTCTTTTGGGTAGAAACTGTTCTAAATGCTGTTTATCTTATAAACAAAATGCCATCTTTTTTGCACAATATCTCACCAGTTGAGAAACTCTTTAAACTCACCCCTGATTATTCCAGATTATGAACTTTTGGTTGTAAATGTTTTATTTTAACCAATCAGAATGACAAATTTTCTCTTAGAGCTATTCCTTGTGCCTTCTTTGGTTATGCCGGCTGTAAGAAAGTGAAAAATACACTACAACAAATGTCTCTCAACAAGTTCTCACAAATACACCACAAAAACCACAAGGGTTCACAAAGAGAATTCAAGAATACACACTACTCGAAAAGGGTATACAACATGAAAAATAAATAACTTTATTGAGTTTGGATAAAAATCCCACACAAGAGATGGATTTACAAGGGGAATAGCCCCATATTTATAGAGAGGTAGAGAGGAGCCTTAAGGGAGCTGTTGGACTCCCCAACAGCTCTATTAAAGCCGTTGGGGGGGTCCAACGACTCCTTTGGATTTACCTTTTTGACTAGTCAAAAAGGTAAAGGCCAAATCGGTCCAATGAGGGACTGGTTTGGCTAATCCTAATATTTGAACTAGAACTAATTAAACTAAAAATCCTAACTAGAAAGGAGATAAAACATTACATGTCT
Organism: Nuphar pumila; assembly: GCF_984573655.1. Lineage (NCBI taxonomy): Eukaryota > Viridiplantae > Streptophyta > Magnoliopsida > Nymphaeales > Nymphaeaceae > Nuphar > Nuphar pumila. The sequence goes on from NC_143253.1 coordinate 137,842,752, forward strand.
ATGAGATTAGATATGAGATATTATATGAGATTACATATTTTAACACCGACAACCAAAAAGGATATATGTGTTATGATTCTAAAAATTGGAAATTATACATCTCAAGAAATGTAACTTTCTTGAAAAAAGAAAAATTCTTTGATAAGGATCAACCTAAGGAAGTAACCAAGTGCTCTTTTTTGTTTGATCTTATTTCAAAACAGGATATTGACAATTGTGATTGCGAGCATAATTTAGAGAATGATGTTGAATCTCTTGATGAATTGCCCCACAATAATCCAACTTGTATTCAATATTCTAGAGGGGAAAATCAAAATCCTCTATATGCACTTGAAAAGTTTTCTAACCTTAATAAAGATGAACTACAAATTAGGAAATCATCTAGAGTATCAAAATCCCCATCAAAATTTGTATCATATGATTCCTTTCCTTCAAAAATACCAAGCGTGTATAGCCCTAATTCATTCACATGTAAAACCCTCATCTTACGCAGGCTAAAGAATACCTTGAATGGGTTAAAGCTACGAGGGTAGAACTTGAAGCTTTGGAAATGACTCAAACTTGGTCTATTCAAAATCTTCTATCAGGAAAGAAACCCATAGGGTGTCGATGAGTATACAAAAAAAAAGAGTGATGGAACTCTTGAGTGATATAAAGCTAAGCTAGCTGCAAAGGAATATTTGCAAGAATATGACAGATTATGAAGAAACCGTTGCATCGGTTGCTCGCATGACAATGGTTAGAACTCTTATTGCAGTGAGTTCTATTAAAAATTGGTCTATATTACCAAATGAATGTTAAAAATGCTTTTTTAAATGAAAATCTTATGAAAGAAGTTTACATGAAGGCTATAATGAAGTATGCAGAATTACAAGAACCATGTGCAAAAGTACATACAAGTCAAAGAGTAGACAAAACAAGGCACGATATAAGCACAAAAGTGCATAAGCATAAGTCTACTATGGGACAATACAAAGAGCCAGCAAAGGGCTACACAAACAAGTAAAAGAATAGACACTTTATTGATAATATGCTTTGAAAAAAACAATGAAGAATAAGGAGAAGCACATTCCCTATTTATATACAAAACCAAGGAGAGAGGCCATTGGGAGCTCCCCACATGGAGTCGTTGGGGAACTCCAAACGGTCATATTTATGACCGTTGGGGCCGCAACGACTCTATGTTGGGGAGCCCTAATGGCTAGATAAAAACAAAATAAAATAAAAATAAAAATAAATAAAATAAAAATAAAAATAAATTAATAATTGTTTCTAATAAACAATTATTATTACAAGTGAAAGGACCAAAATGCCTCTATAGGGAATTAACTATTACAATACTTGAGAATATATAAAATATATGAATATATATATATCTATCTATCTATCTATATATATATATATATATATATTAACACCCTCCCTCAAACTTACAGTGAAATCACCGAAAGTTTGCTAAGGAGAAAAATAACTCGAGCAGGAAGAACTTTGGTGAAGAAATCTGCAAGTTGGTATTTCGATGCGACATACGACAACATAATAGTTCCTCAGAGATACTCATCACGCCCATAATGACAATCCATCTCAGTATCTTCGGTTCGCTCATGGAAGGTGTAATTGCTTGCAATTTAGATTGCACTCTTATTGTTGCAACACATCTTCGAAGGTATTGAGATGATTACTCTCATATCACTGAGAAGACTTTTTAGCGACACAAGCTCTATTGTTGTTATGGCCATTGCACGATATTCAACTTCAATTGAAGATAATGATACTTTTTACTGTTTCTTGCTTCTCTATGCAATCAGAGAGTCACCTAAATATATACAAAAACCCGTAGTTGAGAATCTAACATTGGGATTTTCACTCCAATCAACATGTAAATCTAAGAAAGAAGACAAAGATAAGAAAACCCCCTTTGTTGTAGTATTCTTGATGTATCTAACAATTTTCAAGACATCTTCCAGCCTTAATTTAGCATTAATCATTTCTGGGGTTTTTATTTTCTTATGATCTAGAATGCCAAACTTAGTACAAATATCAACAAGTTTCATTTGAGAAATAATGTACCCTCTAGGAGAATACGCAACTTCAATACCTAAAAAAAATCTTTAAAAGCCTAAATCAGACATATCATTTTTTTTTAAATATTTTTAATATCGCTAACTCCCTGCTTGTTACTTTCGGTGATAATCATATTGTCTACATAAAGTAGAAGAATAACAACTTTAGAACCTATACTTTTGACAAAAAAAACACTGTTGGTATAGCAGGAATGAAAACCCAGATGAGTCACATTACTAAATGTATCATGTCAAGCCTTAGGAGCATGTTTAAGACCATACAAAGCTTTCTTAAGTTTAAGGATTTTTTTTCCACTATAAAACCCCGTCGAATGATCCATGTAAACCTCCTCATTTAATTCACCATTTAGAAAAGCATTTTTAACATCTAGTTGCTATATGTGCTATTTTTGAATAGTTGCAACGGTTATGAGTGTCCTAACATTAGTCATTGTAGTTATTGGGGCAAAAGTTTTTTCATAGTTAATTCCATATTATTGAGAGTACCTTTTGGCCACTAACTTAGCTTTGTATCTTTCTAAAGTCCCATTACTCTTAGTTTTAACCTTAAAAACCCATTTACATCCTATAAATTTCTTTCCTATGAGTAATGAAGCTATTTATCATGTTTTAGCATTTTCAAGGGCTTTCAGTTCTATATTCATTGCTTCAGCCCATTGTGGAAGATTTTTGGCTTCATTATAATGCGATGGTTCATGATAGGAATGTAAAACTATTAAACATGTTTTATAATTTGATATCAATGTGTCATAAGATACAAACCTACTTGGTGGGTTAGAGACACAATTGAATCTTCTAAGAGGTTTCTTTTAAAGACGAATTTTGTGAATATTTTTCTAAAGCACTTAGAGGATTCCTGTGCTCACTCCGAGTATATATTATATGGGTTTATCAACAATATCATCATTTCTTACAGGTGATTCTGCATTCTCATCATTTGAATACACATTATTATCACTATTTTCATTATCATTATAGGTATTATCACCGTTATCATTCAAAAAATTAATACAAGAAGTCAACTTTTCTTGTGGCAAGAGGTCAAATAGAAAAGTATAATCTACTTCCTTGTTTTCCTTGGTTCTCTCAAAACCATTTTCATTTTCCAAAAATGTTATATCTTTAGAAACATATAGTTTGTTACTCTTAGAGTCAAAACATCTATATCCTTTTTGGTTTTCTCCATAACTCATGAATACACATTCAATAGCTTTTGGAGGCAATTTATCTCTTTTATGTAAGAGTACAAAATACTTACAACCAAAAATTCACAACCGCTTGAAATTGGGTGTTCTTTCAAATAAATTTTCATAAGGGTATACAATTTTTAAGGATGATGAGGCCATTTTATTTATCAAATACGTTGATGTTAGAGTGACATCGGCCCAAAAACTTTTTGGAATATCTTTAGAAATAAGTAGTGTCCTAGTGGTTTCTATAATATGCCTTTGTTTTCTTTTGACTAATCAATTTTGTTGGGGATTTCTAGGACAAGACTTTTGGTTCAAATCCTATTTTGTTCTAAATAATTTTGAAACTCATTTGATAAATATTCACCACCTGAATCAGATCTAAGAATAAAAATATTGCTTTGAAATTGATTTTTGATAATCATATGAAAAATTTTAAATATAGAGAATACATCGGATTCGAAGTTAAGGAAGTAGATCCACACATATCTAGTGAAATCATCGATAAAAGTAACATAATATGAATATCTTCCTTTTGATATGATGAGAGAAGGTCCCCAAATATCTGAAAGCACTAATTCAAAAAGTCTCTTAGAGATAAAAGTTCTATTAGGAAAATGGATGGATTTTATCTTTCCAAAGATACAATCTTTACAAATTAAATCTTTTTTATTGCAAAATTTTTTCCCATAAGGAAGAAGATACATCTTTGAGTAGCTTGGATGTCCAAGTCTTTTATGCCAAGTTTCAATATCCTTATTTTGTACATAATTACAAAAAGAATTTGGAAGAAGATTTAGATAATTCATGAAGTAAAGATCTCTCCTCCTGTGGCCTTTCTCAATCTGCTTCTCGGACCGGAGATCCTTGCACGGAGCATCTCTTAGATGATAAGGAGATTTCACATCCATGATAAAAAAATTTGAGAAACGGAAAGGAGATTTAAATTTAGTTGTGAAATAACCCTAACTTTTGGTAAACAAAATTTTTGAAAAGAATCTAAGGTTCTAATACTTTTAATTTGCAAAGATGTTCTATCGGCCGTAGAAACATAAGTAGTTTTTGAGTTAGTGCATAAATTGGATGGACCATTCTCATGAGGTGTCATATGAAAGGAGGCTCTCAAATCAAGGATCCAAGAAGATATACCTGGAGTAGAAGATGGGGCTATCACAAAACTCGATGTAGATGAAGGTTTGAGTAATTGTTAAAGTGCCTTCGATAGTTGAGCACGTGAGAAAAAGTCTCTTCCCTTGGTTCATCCTTCTTTGGTGTGGATTCTTCAACGGAAGCCACCTTGTTCTTTGGAGAGTCATTCAACTTGGGGCAATTAAGTTTTATGTGCCTCGGTTCATGGCAATGATGACAAATAACCTTTTTATAGTTTTTATTATAGCTATTTTGCTTCCCAAAGTGTGGAGGCTTGTAAGATTTCACATGATTTTCAGGTTTAGAAATGGCTAACAGTGGAGGGGATAAATTTTTGTTCAAATTTGAGCCTAAGACCATGCAAAAATTTTAAAAAATGCTCTTTTTCCATTTGTTCTCTTCTTAGCTCAACATCCTCACTAGCAACCCATTTGGGTTCAATAAGGGATAACTCGTCACATAGAGGACCAAGAGTACTAAAGTAGTCACGGACATTCATGTCCCCTTGCTTGATGGTATATTTTTTTTCTTGAAGAAAAAATTGCCTTACAGCGCGATGGCAAAGTAAATGACATAAAGCAAGGCCTGATGTGTGAAACCACACATCGAGCTAAATAAACTGCGTTAGCGATACGCGATGTACGAAACTGTACATCGGTTAAATAAACTGCATAAGCGATGCACGCTGTATGAAATTGTACATCAGCTAAATAAATTCTTTTAGTAATACACAATTTATGAAACCATATATCATCTAAATAAATTGCGTAAGTAGTAGCTTGTGCACCTAACAACGCGACGCCAATGTAAATGACATAAATTTTAAATGGACAAGAATACACAAAATTGCGTCCTTGAGTTAAAAGCATATATATAATTACGTATAAGTTAGAAATATTTTGTCATTTGTCCTCGTATGCAACTTTTCTTTACCTCGGAGATGGTCGAACTCGCTGATGATTCAAAGCGTAGGTTTTTAAGGGCTTGTGCCTTGGTAAGCATGTTGCTTTCGTGGTGCCAGCGTGGAGCGCTAATAAGATTACGTTGCGCTGTATACAGGATGGTATTAAAAACCTTGCCGTGATGATGATTGTGTTGCAGGGGCCAAACCCGAACTCAGTTTGAGCCTACCGGACTGAGCCAGGCTCGATACAAGAGGCGGGGTGTAAATCTTGTCTGAACCAAGCTCAGTTTTCTAACTGAGCTGGCTCAGTCTGAAAGCAAAGACTAAGCTGAGCTCTGTTGGCTACGAGACCAACGAGAGGGGGTGGGCTCGGTGGTCAGGCCGAGCTCGACCTGGTCCCCATCTTGCGACAGGAAGGAGGGCTGACAGGGGGCAACAAGGTCTAGACACGACAGGGCTCTCACCCTCTCCAGCGCCTCGATTAGGGCTGCATTCCCAAACAACTTGACTCGTTAACAACGTCACTGATGTGACGGGCTGGCCCTGTCAGGGCTCAACTCGACAAAGAGGTGCGACAAGGGTTGGCCCTGTCGGGGCTCAGCTCCGCCAAAAAAAAGAAGAAAAAAGCGGAATCGAGTGCTGCCCATGCCCGATCGTACTCATAATTGCATCAGGTCTCCAAGATGAACAACCTTTGGCCAACAAATCCGTAACTTTGGGAAAAGGATTGGCTCTGAGGGCTAGGCACGGGGTCCCTATCTCGAACTGGAAGGTGGGTGGCGGCTTCAGCCGTCCCACCTAGTCGGCAGGAAAAATAACAAAAGCAAAGGGGGTGGGGGTGCTTGGCACTCTCCCTCTTAGCAAGCCAGAGCCACCAACAGTTGTAGCTTTGGTTTTGTCGACAGAAAAACGGAAGAGAGGGAGAAGAAATGGGGGAACTGGGAGGAAGAAGAAGAAACAAGGGAGGAGAGGGGAGGTGTGAACACCCCAAAATTTTCAAAATTTTGTAAATATATTTTTTTTGCCTCCGGCCCCCATTTTCTGAGTAATTGAGTCAGTTTTAATCTAAATTCCAGTTATTTCTCAGATTTTTCTGAAATCAAATCCATTTTCTATGTCCGACTCAATTCCGGATCTGGATCCAACATCAAAATTCAATTCTGAGCCCCGTTATCCAATTTTTAAATCAAATTTATAAAAAAATTCAAAAATGATTTCTGAATGGCTCAGACAGTCCATTCGGTATCCGTTTGGATCCACTGTTCTATATTTTTCAATTCGAGGTCCAAAAACTCAAATATTTCCTCAGAATCTGGATTTAAACCCATTTTATGAAGAAATTTCAAAAAAATCAAACCCGAATTCTCAAAAAACCTTTCTTTTGTAAATATTTCTGAATTTCACAAAATTAGTTTAAAATCATTTAGTTTCCATAGTTTTTTTTTAAAACACAAAAAATAGAAATTACAAAGAAAAAACAAAAAAAATCAAAATGGAAAAAGAAAACACGAAAAAAATGGTTGAGAAGTCCCTTTTATAAAAGTTGTTTTTAGTATAAACCCTTTTTAGAATTTTTTTTATAAAGGAGCCATTTTCCTAATTTTTTCTTAAAACTTCTCGGACCATTTTTGAAAAATCCCCCAACGGCCTTATGTTATAAGAAGAGCCGTGGGGTGGGTGTCGAAGGGCATCGCATTTCACCCCACCATATTCTTCTCTACTTTTCAATTTTTTTCCTTTCTTTTCCCCTGAGAGAGTCGGAGTGAGTCTAGAGTGAAGGAAAAGGAAGATCGCCTTCACCCCTCCCCTTCTGTGTATATCGCTCTCTCCTTCCTTTCCTGCCTTCTTTTCCCCTCTTAGTTCTTCAACTTCCCTTCTCTCCTCCCTGGTGTCTCCCTTTAAGCGGTAGAAGGAGCCCCGATTCCACTCTGCAACACAAGCCAACCTCGGAATCAGTGAGATTCAATTTTGCGTAAAGCTCTCATTCTTGGCTGTATTACCAAGAAGTCCTGGAGGTCTGGATGGTCATGTAGCTTTCATTAGCACATAGTCTAAATTTAGCTCAAAAACTTAGAAGGAAGCAGCTTGCAGTTATTCATATATACCTCGTGTGGAGGGAATGGCGAAGGATTTTGCAGGTTGGATGGCGGTTCTGTAACTAGCAACACTTCCTGAGTTCACTGGTAAGTCACAGCAAATCAACATATCTCTACTATAGCACTTTCAGTTTTTATATATTATATATATATATATATATATATATATATATATATCACCTGTGTATGACCCATCATTCCATTACATTGCTCACTGCATTTTTTTTTTTCTTTTTCTTTCTCTCTCTTTCTCATTTATACCCTCTCCATCCCAATACCACTGTATACCTTCACCTTGCTGTCAACATTTTTCAGCTACTTACCCACTGCTACAATGCTGTTTGCAGCAGCTTGAGTCCACTTTATTCCCTTACACCACTCTGCACCTTCCAACATCTCCATCATTTCAATGGTCCAGCATTACACACCCCCTTACCACTTGCATTGGTTGCATATGGTCTTGGTGCCACATCTTGTATTCAGTACAGCAGCTACTAGCTGCATAGCTGCCTCCATACTCATTCCATCTTCATCCCCTCTGATTTGCACAACTTATCATCTTCACTATATTTCTATATTAAAACTCCTTCACTGCATTTTAGTCTCATACCCCAGCTATTACCCAACATCATTCACATTTCCAGCACCTATAGCAATACTTCTGCTGTCCAGCGTCAGCAGACACTCATTTCCGCCTCCCCTGTGTCACCTGCAATATCTGTATAGCCTTCACTGCTATTTTTCATTTCTCGTTCATAGCTCAGCTTCTTACCCTTTCCACCATCATACCAGCCCATCTATACACTTGCTACACTTTGCATATATTTACCCCCAGCTGCCTTCCATCTTAACCCTATTCATATCTCCACCTTATCACTCGGCATTTTCACCAAACTTCACTTGCTGTCCAGCATCAGCAGGCACCTATGTGCTGTGCCTCACCTGTCGTACCATAGCCTATTCATTGGATCCATCATGGCTTGCAAAATTGATTTCTCCAGCAACATCCCAGCATCACCTACCACATGGAGTTCAACAGCTTCACCATTAGGCTATCAGTTCCTTTCCTGCCACTTGCATTTACCTCATTAATATATATATCTCCTGTCATCTTCTGTCTCATTGCTACATATCTTACATGGATATTCAAAGATGTTTTCTGAATGTTGTGCTCATAATGTGTCATGCTTCACTCTCCCTATCATTACATTATTATAAGTTCACCTTCAAACACATACATTCACACAACTTCTCACAGGTGAGTTCTCATTAACCTAATGTATCAATTTTCCATGTACATAGACATTTCATCACTTGCATCCTAAAAATGCAATATGAGATTTCTTCCACATGCATCTTTGTATATACTAACCCTTTTTGCAGGAAATGTACGAACAATGTTATTTCTTTTCTTAGCTTAGAAATTATAATTTCAACTCCAGAATTATAATAACTAGATTGTAATGAGAAGTTTACATTTCCTGTATTAGATTGGAATGTATGTGCATATAAATATCGTAAATTGCTTGTTTCATGTCATTTTCTCTTTTATTTAAAAAATTCACCAACGGGAACATGAATGACACATGCACCATTCTAATAAAAGGTGATTAAATCCTAAGTTGTTGATTTGCATTTATGGCCATAGTCAAAATGTGAACAAAACTTAGGATTTTCATCTTTTATGGAATAACATTGGATCTACACTAGATCTCCTTCAAAAAATCATCATATTATTCTAAATATTTTCTTTCTTTATCAGAGTTTGACTTAAAATTAATTCAAAATATATATCAATGGCCATAATCAAGATATATTGAGAGTTAATTTCATTTCAAACTCTATAAAGGCACAAAAATGTGTTTTATTCTTCACTTGAATTTAAATATAGATTATTATATAATACATTTTATGACCATAGTCAGAGATGCATTATATTTTCAATCTTATTTAAATTCATTTAAAGAATGAAATATGCTTTTCAATATCCAATTTTCAAAATTCTTTAATTCATTCATCATTTAGGATAGAATTACATCATTTTTCAAAATCCAAGTGATTTTGAGATAATTCTTCAAATATCTTCATTTCTTAAATCAATTTTCAATTTCTTTTCAAATTATATTTCATTTTAAAATCCAAACTTCAATTTCAAAGTCCAATTTGACTTTGAAATTTCGAATTCACTTCTATATTCCAAATTCAATTTCCAATTTCAAAGTTCAAATCAACTTTGAAAATTCAAATTCATTTCCATTTTCAAGATTTGACTTTAAATTCAATTCAATATCCCAGATCGTATTTCAAAGTTCAATTTAAACTTTGAAATCTCAGATTCATCTTCTGATTTCAAGATTCAAGTTTAAAATCAAGTTTATTCTTTATTTTCAAAATCTTCAAAGTTCTATCTAAAGATTGAGTCTTGATTCTCAATTCAACTCATCCAAAAGCAAGGTTTTGAGATTGATTCTGAAACCTCAAAAATTTGATTTTCCCTAAATTTAAACCCACTTTTAAATTCAATCTGGATTTCCCAAAATCCAGATCTATCTTCAAAGTCCCATTTGGTTTTTCAAATCCAATTCCATCTAGGATTCTAGATTTCGAATCCCATTCCATTTAGGACTCCAAACTTCAAATCCAATTCCATATTGGATTCTAGATTTAAAACCTAATTCCATCTAGGATTCCAGGTTTCAAATCCAATTCTATATAGGATTTCAGATTTCAAATCCCATTCCATCTAGGACTCTAGACTTCAAATCCAATTCCATATTGGATTTCAGATTTAAAACCCAATTCCATCTTAGATTTCAGATTTTAGATCCAACCTCATCTAGAATTTCAGATTTCAAATCCAATTCCATTTAGGATTCCAGATTTCAAATCCGATTCCATCTTGGATTCAGATTTTTAAAATCCAATCCCATTTTCCAATTTGATTTCCAAATTCCAAACTCAATTCCATTTCCAAATCTCACATTGATTTTCAAATCCGGATCCCAATTCCAACTCTATTTTCGAAATTCACTTTTCCCAAGTCTAAATTTAACTTCCAAATTCGGTTCCTGTTTCAGGTTTTGAATTTAAAACTCAAGATCAATGACCCCTTTTTCAAAATCGATTTTTGAGAATCAAATTCAAAATTCAAAGTTCATTTTAAACTTTGCAATCTCATTCTTCAAATTCTACCTCAGTTCCAAATTCTCCTTTTTCTCTTCATTTCTTCAAATCCAAGAGCTATTTTCCAATTTTTGACTATTCTAAGGCTTAGAATTTCAAGTCTTCTAGGTCTATTTCAAGTCTTAAGTTAAATTCAAAATCTAACTTTTCCAAATCAATCTTCAACTTTCAAAAATCATATCTTGACCCTATCCTCAAATTATTTCAAAATTGCTTGGAAAATCCCAAAATTTCTAAATTATTTTCTCAAAAGCATATATTTCTGCATTTGCATTCACACAAACATGATTCTTTATGCATTTCTAGACTTCGAATAAATTCTTAGACAATATTTAGGCAAAGCAAAAAGGCATAAGTTTGATCTTTGGTTCGATTACCCCTAGTAAAGGCCCTAGGAACGGTCGAACCTCGTACCGACGAGCGGATCCGGTCTCTCCATTTTTTCGCAAATTTTCAAAAACGGAGGCGAGTAATTTCAAAACATTTATTTAAAAATTAAGGTCAAGTGAGACCTTTGCAAAAAAGTTCCTCTCTCTTCTTCCTTTTCTTTTCTCTCTTCTTTTCTATCTTTTATTCCCCTTCAAAAAAGGAAATAGAGGCTAGAAAGGAAAAAAAGAAGGAAAAGAGAGAACCAAGAGAAAAAAATTTGCAATGATCATAGGAGGGCAACGTACCTGAGGGGTATCGGGAGGTGAGGGGGCTCCGGCGTGCCTCCGATGCGGGGATGTCGGGGCTTCGATGTGCGCGATGGATGTGTGGCTCAGGGTGAGCAAGGGAAGAGTCGAGAGAGGGGGTGTCGGGCCTGTTTTCCGGCGAGGGAAGGGGGGCTCCAGCGTGAATAGGAGAGAGACGAGAGACGAGAGACGGGAGGGGTTTTGGGGTCGAGCTCTCGGGGTGCACAGGGAAGGCGTCGGGGTTGGGTCGTGCTTCGGCGTGAGGAAGAAGACGAGAGGGGGGATTTCGGCAAGGGATCGGGGTCAAGCAAATTAAAGGAGAGTCAGGGCAAGAGGGCTTCAATGTTTTTTTATAAAAAGGAAAACCCCCCTGTGGGGGGTTTAAATAGAACATCGGGGTGGGGTGGGGGTAAAGACCCGGATTCGGGTTGGATCCAACCTGGATCCAAAACATTTTCTTTTTTTTCTAAAAAGCATGAGTCTTACAATTGATTATGTAAATACATTATTTTTTAATAAAAGCTCAATTATCATTGTTGAAAATTTGATGTCTTTGGAAGCACATGTCCCATGACAAAGTAACCAAATCTTGAAAGCGCTTAGTTTCCAACTTCGAAAGCAGCTTCCGTGGATTTTATTTTCTCAAGATAGGTAAAAGGTTCAGGGGACCGTGGTTTATCTATGACTATGTATGATGCATGTTTGGAAGAGCCTCTACGTTGCTAAGAGAGAAAAGACTAGAAAGAAAACAAAGATATAACATTGACTTCTACTTAATTTGGTTTCCTTCTAGTGATGATTCTCAAAAGGTAATGCAGAAGATGCAGGGTTTTATTTAACAATTATCACTTGTAGCGTGAGAGATCAGAACTGAGGTTATCTGACATTATTTTTTCCTTTTCAGGCTTCCCAAGACAAGAAAAGTTTGGACATCGGTGCAAACCTTTTTGTAGGAAATCTTGATCCGGTATGAGTAAATAAATATATCTTTCTGTTTATTTCTTTAAACTTTTTTTTTAAATACATGACACTTAACTTACTAGTGATGCAGGATGTGGATGAAAAGCTTCTCTATGATACATTCAGTGCATTTGGAGTCATTGTCACAAATCCAAAGGTTCTTTCTGTTGTCTACTGCAGCTATTTCTGTTTTATATTGTTATTGAGGTTTCTTCATGTATTTTCAACCCTCTGGGAACTTTTCCATAGATGTCAGAAATCACTAATTTTCTTCTATCCAAGTCATTTAAGTAAAGCTTAGGATAAACACACACACACACACACACACACACACACACACACACACATACACACACACACACACACACACACACACACACACACCTGCATCAACTTTGTTTAATACTAGATCTATGCCAAATAAACAAGCACAAAAGAAATAAATACACATGCATGCAGCACAAACTACTTGGACCATCCTTCTTCTTGGTGTTGTCTTTCCCATTCCTGCTTCTGGCTACCAGCATTAATAATGATCAAAATGTCTTCTATATTAGTTACAATTCCCCAATCTTCTCTTTGTATGGTTGGGAGGAAATGAAAGTGTCCAGGGAAAGAACAAATGCTGCTACTGGGTATAGAGGGCATTACTATGAGTTTAGATGTTGAGAACCATGCTATGTAATTTTTATTTCTGATGCAAATGTAAGCAGTATTTAATCTTTTCATGAATAAGGAGCTTTGACTGGCTCGGTTTTCCTGCTCTACCTTAAAAGCTTTTTTTAAACAATCAAAAAACATGTTTGTAATTGGGATGTGGATTGGTGTATTACTCGATGCATTGTGGCTTATAGAGGTGATAATTACTGTCTATATCAAAACAATTTTTTTTTCTGTTGTAGATAATGAGAGATCCAGAGACTGGAAATTCTCGTGGTTTCGGCTTCATAAGTTACGACTCCTTTGAATCATCTGATGCTGCTATTGAGGTAATTGTTAGTTTGCCAGGATACTCTGCTTTGGATTCTCTTTATTGTAAGCATTGATCGTGTATAGAGTTTTCTGAAGGGATGCTTCAATAGAGGTAGTTCCACTTTCAATTTCCTTTGCAGAAAATCAGATGGAAACTAGTTTTTGCTGAAGTTTTGTTTGAGACATTTCTTAGGCCTCCTTTGTTTCATGCAACTTACATGGGAAAGCGCTGAGCTGGCAACCCTGATGTAATCCTTTCCCACCATGAATGAAACAAACATCAAATCATTATGGTGGGAAAGTGCCATGTTGGCACAAATGGGCCCCAGTTTTTCCCACCACCTACCGCTTTTTATGTGTAAATTCTTTCATACCTCTCCCCTTATGAAAGCTTTCACATGGGAAAGCTGAGCTGGAATGATTATTTAGAAATCTGTGCCCATTCCCATGGAAAGCCTTTCTTTTACATGAGAATGAAACAAACGAGGCCTTAGTCATTCATTTTCATATGGCTTAGTTATTTTCTTTAAAATTACATCTGCACATCTGAAGCCCTCAGTCTCTATGCACATACATTTCTCCCCCCCTAAGACTTTGTACATCAACTGGCTTCCTTGTCTAATGAGAGAGCGACACTTTATGCATTAATTTGATAGAACCTATGTCACATGGGTGCGGGTGCGACACGGGTGCGGCGCAATTTCAAAAATTTTGGACACGGGGACTCGGCTATATATATATTAAAAAATAAAATAATATATATATATATATATAAATAAGACTCGGTCAAAGTTGTGCCCATTAGGGGACAGGTGATGAGTTGTGAAGGCATTCTGTACACTTTCTTCATACAGGAGTAATTCACTTTTGGGCACTTTCTTCATACACTGTAATAATTCACTTTCTTCATACAGGAAAAAACCACAAAAACTTGAGTTGTGCCCATTCTGTACTTAAAACTTGAAAGTGTACAGGTTTTTTAGTTGTGATGGGTTTTTTTCCTTACAGCTGTAGCCCAGAAAATTAAAAAAAAAAAAATTCAAAAAAAAAAAAATCCAAAAAATGGACCAAAATGACCCTGGGTGCGTTGACCACACCCAGGGTCGGGTTGACCGAGTCCGAGCTGCACCCGTGTCGGTGCGTGTCGACGCGGGTGCGGCGACCTTGGAGCCGAGTCCGTGTGACATAGGATAGAACAATTTTCATGTCCGAAATATTGTAAAAGCAGAAGTGAGGGTAATAGGTACCAAAAATTAGATGCTTCATGAGCTCTTTTAAACTAACATCCTTGCCATGTGTTCTAACTTCTAACAATGTCAGTAAAAATGTGTTTATCCATTCTCTATATAGTTTTCCGAAAAAAAGGTACTACTTACATGGCATATTGTAATTTTTCAAAAACTCTTAAGTTACCACGTAATTCTCTTTGTCTTAATTGTCATAATAAAGTCTGTCCATTCCTTATCAAGAAAATGTTTCTCTCTCTCCTTTTTCATTGGCCATGAAAAAAGACCAAATCCAAATGGGTCATAAAGTGGAAAGTTTTGCAAGGGTGGTGACATGGTCTTCTTCCTTTACAACCCTTGATCAAATAAAGGAAGGCAACACAACCAGAGTATTGACAAGAAAAATCCCAAGAGATTGACCACAGTTATTTGGCTAAAAGATATTAAGGCAATCTAAGATTTTTTCCCTTTTTAAATTCCCAATTATTTGTATGTCTTTTGTTCAGTGAGTCTTCCATTTTCTATTGCTTAATTTCTGGCATAAACAGATGAGTTGGGAGGCTACCCTTCATCAAATACTATGGTTTTGTTACAACTTTGCATTTTGAAGAAGGCAAACATAGAGCTAATATGTGAGTTTTGGTGGTTGATGACAATAGGACTTCATTGAAAAAACTTGAGAAGTTGCTTCAATGTTGTGGATATGATGGTGATGCTTATTACTTGTTACTCATTTTGTTTGTGAAAATGTTTTTTTTGTGCTTTCTGTCAAATTATATTGCACGTGGAGTTGTTACTATTTTTTTTTTCAGCATCACGAGCAACTTTAGATTACATCTATATTTGGATGAATATCATAAAATTTGAGTGATTGACAAGCATGAATGTATTCTATGCATGTCAATGTTATATATATGGGTTTATCTAACGTCAGACTAGTTGTGTTTAACATTAGCTACATTCAACCATATTAAAATAACTAAAATACCCTTAAAAAATGACATTTTTCAAAATGCATGGTTATTTTTTTGGGCATTATGTCTTTTGAACTTGAGGGAAATGAAAAGTCAAGCATATTTTCCAAAAACTAACTTTATGAATTTATCTAAATTACCTTTTTGACCTCAAAAAGTAACCATGTATTTTAAAAAATGCCATTCTTTGAAGGGTATATTAGTACTTTAATAAGGTTGAATCCATCTAATGTTAAATACAATTAGTTTAATGTTAGATAAACCTTATGTATGTGACGCTTTTCTTTACATATGATTTTATATTTAATTTTTATTATTAAAGCCCGTCTCTTGGACAAACTGTATTTTAAAAATAAGGTATAATGTGTTTTAAACACATTTGTATTCTTTATCCATTTATTTGTCATAAAAATGTTAATTTAAACTTGATTTATCTAGGCCCGGACATATGAATGACCCCTAAATATTTACCTTAAATGCAGATCTAAATAAATAAATGAAATTTGAATGGATGCTTATAAACATGCTTCATTTCTTCAGAAATTATGCATTTGCATAATAGGCTTGTTTGAAAGGAACTATCCTTTTGAAGCATGAAACTAAGTCAAAGAATAACTGGAACTACAAGTAGAGTTTGGAAGCTGCTTCAGAAACAAGGAATTGCAGATTCTCCTATTACAATGATGTGTTTTTTCATAAAAGTCAAATGGCACAATGCCCAACCTCTTGGTTCTATGAAACTCTTATGGAATACTATTTTTTGTTCTGTGCTTGAGACACCAAATCATGCTCCTTCACCTTATCTTAAATGAAATTTTTTGCTTTAATGCAAAATCTGCTTGAGCTCATCCAAAGCCAAGCCTAACAGCTCAAGCTTCATGAGCTTGATGGAGCTAAGCTCACCATTGGCCATGCATAGAAGGGAACAATATGCACAGAAGATTTTATTTGGGAAATTTTCTAAAACACTCCTAAAGTTTTAGTGATAATAAAAGGCACACCTAAGTTTTTTATATTGTTACAAACCATTGTCACCAATATTTTGAAAATATTGCGAGAAATACCGACATTTTAAGGTAGCCGATATTAAAGGGAATATCTCGCTATATTTTCAAAATATCACCAGAAGACAAAATATTGCGATATTATCACGATAATATCACTATATTTTTTGGGAAAAACTTTTTTTATTTTAAGTTTGCATTGCCTATTTTTTGTTTCTTCTATATTTTAAAACCTTTAAAACATGTTTCATTATATTTTGGAAGAAAAATAATGCCAAACTTATTATTTTATTATCTTTTTTATTGTTATTTATATTTTTTTCAAAATTTTAAACTCCCAAAATTTTTCCATGATTAACCTTGAACGATATAGGTAACTATGTTACAAACATGTGCAAATTTATGCTGCTGTTAATTAAAAACGCGTTGCTGTCAATTTAACTTGGGTTATCATTAACCCAAGTTGAGTTAATAGGAGAAAGTTACTGATTTATCCTCAAGACAACAAACTTTTCCAGAAAACATTTTCAGAATTGACACCTAAAGTTTTGGTGATAATATAAAAACACACCTAAGTTTTGGTAATTACAGCTCACATTTAGTGGCAACTTTGACAGACATAAATTCGATAATTAACCATGAAAAAGCTTAGGTGCATCACCAAAAGTTTAGGTGTATTTTTGAAAATTTCCCATTTTATGTTTGTCCAAGCCCAGCATGGTAAGAAGTGATCATCCATGCTGCAAAGTCTACAAATTACCATGAAATGCAACATAAGCAAGTCTCAAGCTTCTTCACTCGCTAAGCCAGCATAAAATTCTCTTTCATCTTCATAAAAATGTTTGGTTTGCTTGGATGGCCAACCAATTAAATGCTTGGGCCTTACAATGTAAACCACTCCAAGATTAAGAGGATTGGAAAATTTTAAAATGCCTTGAAATATGATTTGCTATAAAAGTAAAATGTTCCTGTCAAAACCAGCTATATGTAGATGCACAAAGTCTAGTTCTTTCTTCTAGTGTATATGATAAATTCCATCATCTATGATGCCTTCACCTATATAAACAGGCAGAAAGGATGGAAATATTTCAAGTATTATGATGATAAAGAATAGTATGTAATATCTTGTGTTGCATTCATCTTGTTTCCTATATGCTACTTTGTTATTTTCTTTGATTAGTCAGATTTGATCTATACAATCTTCATCTTTTGCCAAGACATCTTCTGAAAAAGTGAAAAAGGAATTTCTGTACGGATGTTTTATCTATAGCAAACCATGATGCTTATTGTATATAATACGGAGTTATCCAAGTGTTAGCATGATAATGATCATTATTGAACATGATATTGTTTAGTACTTGTGGATTTCCATGGGTGTTGCTTCTTGGTTCATTTCTTGAAATTCACTTTTTGTGTACTTGTACCTTTAGAAATTATTGATGAGTTTCCTAGTAACTAGTTTCTTGATTGAACTCAAATCTGCTATTGCTTGGTTTCGCCAACAAGTCCATTCTTGTCGTCAGTGACATCTCATGTTTATGCATTTTCATTTTTTTGACATTCTTCCCGGAACTTGTTTCCATTTGGGCTCTGCTGACCGATACCTGAGCATGTGAACCTTGTATTATCTGTTTCATGCACTTTTAATCAACAACTTAATTAGTCCTTTTTCTCTCTCATCCATTTCCAAAGTTGTTTCTTTTTGTAGGCAATGAACGGTCAGTATCTCTGCAACCGTCAAATAACTGTGTCATATGCATACAAGAAAGACACCAAAGGAGAGCGCCATGGCACCCCTGCAGGTAAGCTGGCTGAGTTTTATTATTGCATTCTTCTTTGCTGTATTGTTTTATGCTCATCTTTTAAGTTGTTGGGAAGAGAACCAGTGATGTGTGCTGTTCTTGGCACCCTTTTTTGACATGTATCGAATCTTATATATTATCAAAATGCAGAGAGAATACTTGCTGCGAGCAACCCTGCTTCTCAGAGGATCAGACCACACACCCTATTTGCAAGTGGACCCCCCATGCTTCCAAGTAGCAGTCAAGTCAGTGGCACCATAAATGCCGCTATCCTGCCTCGGCCCTATGTCAATGGTCCAGTCCCAGGTGGGCAAATACCAACTATTCGCACACCACTGCCACCACCACCACCATCACAAGGTGGACCTTTCCCACCACCTATTCATTTATCAGGTGCACCAGCTTGGCCAGGTCAGATCCCACAGCAAGGCCAAGCAATGCCACCACCTGGAATGGTGCCATCTCCGCTACACTTCAGGCCCCCAGCAAGACCTTCCCTGGTCAATATGCCACCACCACAGCAGGGAATGGTACAGAGACCACAGTCACCATTAGGAGTTGTGCCACCTCCTGTATGGTGGCCTGTGCCACCACCACATATTGCTAGTAGGCCATTGCCTCAGATGTCGATGCCACCCCCACTGAATGCACCACCACCTGCTTCTGCTGGATCTACTTGATAACAGCGAAGGACTCGAGCACATGTTGAGGGACCCTTCAGTGTTAGCAGATGTAATCTTTGGAGAAGTGGCCTGATGTGAGGTTGCTCCGCTGAAAGACATGCGTAAATTCTTTGTATATTTTAGAGTTGTGATTGTAATATGAGGATCCCTTAATTGTAAGATGCGTCTCGTCCAATTTTTGCTAATGTCATTACATAGGAGGCCAAAGCTGTTCTGCGTACAATTTTGAGAGGACAAACTATTACAACTTAGTTGGATTTTTTTGTTCAATTTTGTCTAAAATCCTCAAAACTGATGTCCAGATTAACCTGTGGTTTCTGTGACTGACAACCGTTGATTGCATTAATGTATACATGTGATTGCGTCAACCACTGATCTCATGAACTGATGGTCTTGACGAAGGGTGCCGACGTAATTCTCTTTAAAGTGGGACATGGAAAACGAGTTCATTTATCATTGGATCTTGGTAACTGAATATTTCGATTGGTGTCTTTTTGGTTTAGTTACACGGAGAAACCCTGGTAACAGGTAGATCAAAGGATCGATCTCCTTGGGGGAGAAACTCTGTGGGCTAGGACCCTCTCCCCCAGGTCCTATGCTGGGTGTTGGCTTGGGGGGGGGGATGATGCCCACAGGATTCGAACATTGACCACCAGTATGATAGCAAAGGCCCAACCCCACTAAGCCAACCCCTTTTGGGGCTAACATTTTGATTGGTTGGAATTTGGTTGCCAACCCTACCCATCGGAAAAATTTTGATATTTTTTTTCAAAATTCTGACGGTAAAGATGTGTTCAGCATGATTGATTTACTAGAGATCAACACTTGGATCATGAATGTTGGATACAAAAAATGGTATTTGGAGCCTCAAAAAATTATAAAAATTTTACGCCTTTGATTTTTGAAACTTATAAAACCTATCCATGCATTGGAATCAAATGTTCCAAGAACTGATTTCTATAAAAATAAGCATTCATCTGTGCAGTCAGAATTTTGAAAAAAACAAAAAATTCAATAAAATGTGTGGTGGGTAAGTTTGACATGTTTTTTAGCGGGCAGGTTTTCATTCATATATACATATATATATATAAGAAACATGATCCAAAGCATGATTTCTATCAAGTAAACTTGTTGAGTAAGGTTTGACTGAGAAGATACAAACTACAACCGTAGGATTTTGATTGGTTAGAATATATATATATATATATATATATATATATATATATATATATATATATAGAGAGAGAGAGAGAGAGAGAGAGAGAGAGAGAGAGAGAGAGAGAGAGATGATTGAAGGGGGGTTAGCCTGAGACATTAGGATGGCCCAGAAAATGATGCCGTAAGATTCAGAACGGTTGTCGATTGATTCATCAAAAATAGTAGTTCCTTTGTTCAAATTACCATCCTCTGCACAGTCAAAGATTTCGAGAGGATTTTATATCTGTGGAGTTCGATGCAAGCGGCGGGTTTTGGAGGCTAAAGACAGCCACTGTTTGGGAGTTTGTAAGCCGATGGCTGGTGGTTGCCACTGGCGAGAATGCTGAGCCACTGGTTCCCAACATCCCCGGGATGGAAGAATTCGGAGGAAGAGTCATTCATACATGCCGATATAAGAGGGGCTTCCACAACCAAAAGGTGTACGTGCAAACATGGTGGTCCGCGACACTGTAAGAGCAGACCATGATAAATCGTTAGATAGATCCGAGATGTATTACGAACCTGGGTATCATTTAGGTCGATACCTAAATAGGATTTAGGTAATGAAACTTGATCACTTAGGACAATATAACTTAATTTTAGCCAGTTTTCTTAGCTGTGAAATATTAATTAGTTTATCTTCCAGTGTATTTAAATCCATGGTTTGAAAACTCAGTCACTTGGGAATCAACTTGTCCATTTACATGTGACAAGTTACTCTTGGAGCAAGGGCAGCGGAAGCAACTCCAGAAGATGCAGAGGCAGATCGAACTTCCCAAGTGATAAAAGAAAGAAAAAGGGGAAGAAGAGGAATTGAGTGGCGTCTTTGAGGTTTCCTTCAAAGGCTTCTAGTTACAAAGGTAGATTTCTCTCTGTGTTTTTAGGGGTCGAGTCCCTTAGATTTATAGCCTTCGGTTTTTCTCTCTGCTCAACAGTCAGTTAAGAGAATCACAGTGAGTTGAGGTTTTTGATAAAGATAAAATGTGAATTTTGAAATGCTTTTATAAAACAGACTCTATTTATCCATGAGCAGGCCTACTCATGGATAAACACAACGTGCAACACATGGCCACATGCACCAACATCTCTCACTTGGACATGAGACTGCTCAGTCTTTAATGAACCTGTTGATCCATACTGCAAATGTCGCGGTTGCATTACACGCGATATACTCAACTTCTTGAGTATGCTGAGCCACACAACCATGTTTCTTACATGACCAAGCAACAACTCCTCCTCCAAAGAGGAAGATGTAGCCATAAGTAGATTTGTTGTCATTTTCGCACCCTGCAAAGTCAACGTCAGAGTATTCGATCAAGTCAAGGTTGTCAGCTTGAAAACTCAATTGTAAGCCTTTAGAACCTTTTAAGTATCGAAATATTCTCTTAACAGCTTGCCAATGAGGTCATCCTTGATTACTTTTATATCTGCTAACAAGACTTACTACAAAGCTTATGTCAGGTCTTATACATAGCATCACATACATTAGGCTTTCAACAACCTGAGCATAAGGAATTTCAAGTCTTTGTTGGCCCTCACCAGGACAATCACTCTTACTCAAGTTTACTCCTTTAGCAATAGGAGTCCCAATGAGTTTGGAGTCATGCATTCTATATCTCTTCAAAATATAGTCAAAATACCTTTCTTGACTTAGACAAAGAAACCTTGAACCTTTGTATCGGGTGATTTTAATTCCTAAGATATAAGAGGTTTCACACATATTCTTCATTTCAAAGTTGGTAACCATTTCTTTGTGTTGACTATCATTTCATTATCATTACCAGTCAACATAAAATCATCAACGTATAATTATAGGATACAGAATAGACTTCCACTTTTCCACACATATACACAGTGGTCTAACTGATTCGGTATGTATCTAATCTTTGTTATGGCTTTATGAAAAGCCAAATACCACTATCTGCCGTACAAGGATTTTTAAAACTTGTACACTTTATCATTATTTGTCACATAACCTTCTAGCTGAGTCATATAAATAACTTCTTTTGAATCACTATTAAGAAAGACAATCTTTACAACTATCTACCATATGTCCAAATCATAATGAGTAGCTATGGATAATATTATCTGGTGAATAGGTTTCTGTATAATCAATCACTTTCTTTTGGAAAAAACCTTTTGCAACCAGTTTTGCTTTAAACTTGTCTATAGATCCATCAACTTTATACTTTTTCTTAAGAACCCATTTATAACCAATCGGTTTTCTTCCTTCAAGAAGTTCAGTTAATTTCCAAACTTGATTCTTTTCGATGGATTCAATTTTTTCACCCATAGCCCTTTTTTCATTCTGATGCCTTTTTCGAATTAATTGCATCGGCATATGAGAGATTATCAATCATTTCATCAAGGTCTATAGAGTAGCAAAGTTTCTCACATAATAGTCATCCAAATAGGATGGAGAAGCTCTAGACCTTTTATGACCACTTAATCCTTGAGAAGTAGAGGGTTCAAAATCAGTTGGTTCATTGCCTAACTATTCTATAATTGGTTCATTACCTAATTGTTCATCTTGATCATCAAGATCATCTAGCAAATCAAATGGATCCTCAATTGGATCATTGTTGAGATTTTTTAGAAACTCAACATCTCTACTCTCAATTAGTCCCAATCTTTGGTGGTACAACCTCTAGCCTTTTGATCCTTTTGGATAACCAATAAAGATACACCTTGCAGATCTGTTATCCAATTTATCCATAGTTGGATCTAAGGTCTTCACATGAACTACAGATCTCCATCTCCTAAGATGATTTAAATTTGGTTTCATACCAATCCATCTTTCATATGGAGTTGTTGGGACAACCTTGCAAGGTACTCTATTTAAAGTATACATAGCTATATTTACAGCTTCACCCAAAAAAACTTTGGGTAGTTGTGCACTTGCCAACATGGATCTAACCATATTCAAGAGGGTTCTATTACACCTCTCAACAACACCATTTTGTTGCAGTGTTCTTGACATTGTTCTTTGCCTATTAATACCAAGATCCTTGCAATAATCACAAAATTCATTTGAGGTGTATTCACCACCTCTATCAGATCTTATAATTTTAATGTATCTCTCAAGTTGTCTTTCAACTTCATTCTTGTATTCTTTAAATTTCTCAAGTGCTTTAGATTTGAGTCTGATAAGATACAAGTATCCATATCTTGAGAAATCATCGATAAATATTATAAAATATAACATGCCACTATGTGTTTGGACTCTAAATGGTCCACAAATATCTGTATATATTATCTCTAATAATTCAGTGGCTAGTATAACATTAGGTGGAAAGGATTTTCTTACCATCGTTCCATATATACAGGACTCATATTTTTCGAAGTGAGATTCATTAAAGGTAGGAATTAGTCTTTGTTGTGCTAGTTTTTTTATTTTCTTTAGGCTTATATACCCAAGTCTTTTATGCCATGTATTCAAATCAATAATTAAGGTAGAATCAATATAAGAGAAAAAGTTGTCTTTATTATCGCATAACTTAAACATGCCATGTTCTTTGTCAAACTTTCCTTCAAACAGTATCCTACAATGTTTTTCCATTGTGACATTTCTTGGGACAAAACGGACCTCAAATCCTTTTCCAGTCAAAGTTGGTATAGACACATGGTTTCTTCTCATTGAAGGGACATAGTGAACATCTTTAAGTAAGACACTAGTCCCTCCGACATTGAGTCTGTAAGACCCGACTCCTAATATATCACTGTAGGAGTTATTGCCCATGTAGACCTCGTGCTCTCCTAAACCCAGCTCTTTAAGATCCACGACTCCATCAGTAGACTTGGCAATGTGGCATGTAGCTCCAGAGTCCACCCACCATCCAAAGAGTTCTTCATTCATGAAGTGGCATTCCGGTACATCACAAACAACTTCTTTTTCATCGTTCTTCTTGTTTGAGGTGTTGTATCTTCCATTGTTCTTATTGTTGGGAAACCTTGTCATGCAATTCTTCTAAATGTGTCTCATCTTGCCACACTTGAAACACTTGACTTGCGAGCCCTTGTTGCCTTGAGGTTTGAAACCTGCATTTTTCCCTTTGTAGAACTTGCCATTACCCTTCCTTTTAAAGTTGTTATGTTTAAAGGGTACTTGGCTATTGGATGGTGTCTCTTGAGCCACCATCAACTCGGTCTTTTTTTCTTTAATCATATGTTCTTACTCTATGGCTAATTATAAGGGCAACTCGGTAAGGTTTAGGTTTTTTGAGTTTAACCTCAGTGCATTTGTCACAATTTTTCATGAATGTGGGAGACTATTTAGTATAGTGGACACCTGCATTCTGTCTGGAATGACATTTCCAGTAATGGCTAGGTCTTTAGCCATGACCAACATCCTATTCACATAGTCTACTACACTTTCACTTTCTTTCATCCTATACGAATTGTATTGTTCAAGTAGTAGTTGAATATGGACTTCGAATGTGGTATCGTACTTCATGACGATTGCCTCCATCAACTCCTTGGCAGTCTTATAGTCTTCAAAGACCCTAATTAGGTCATCATCCATATAGGTGAGCATAATTGTTCTGGCCGTTAGGTCATCATTTTGAAATTTTCTAAACATATTGATATTATCTTGGGTTGCTTCAACACTTGGTTTGTCCATAGATGTGTTTAGAACATATTCTAGACCTTCGAGGGTTAAGGCCAAGGGTATCCATCTTTTTCAAACTAGAAAATCAGTCTCATTCAGTTTGTTGGTTTTGGCTAGCTCAGAAGCACATGCTCAACTTGTCATTTTATACTAAAGTATATTGTTTTATTACTTTATGGCAAGTCAACATAAAAAGGATAAATAAAAATAATAATAAAAGATTTCCGTTAGGCTAAAAAATAAAAATAGAATTTAAAACAGGTCTATGTTCATGAGACAGAACAATTTCGGGCCTTAAAATGGAATTTAATAGAAACCAGGAGCTAATTAGTAATAAAAAAATCTTATTTCTACAACACTAATTTTGAATATTTTCTAGAAATTTCAACTGACGCAAGCCTATTTCTGAAAAATTTTAAAAAAAAGTAAAAAGGGGTGGCTTACAAATTTAAGAATTATAACAACCTTTTTGAAAAAAAATGCATAAAATTTTAGGGGAAAAAAGTCTTTTTGCCCACCGAGATATAAAACCCCAAACCTTGTCAAAAACTTTATTTCGATAAGGGGGTTTATCTCTCCTCTTTGTCAGAGCTCCAAAGCGATCAAAACGACAAGAGAGTTTTTGGCCGTTCTCCGGCAGCGACAACCCAACTCTGTGATTGGGTTTGCTTCTCTCGATGCAGGCTCCCTCTGTACACAAACCCAGGGCCAAACGATGGCTGAAAATCAGTTTTCTGGTAACTTAGGGTTTATTCTCGAGTTTCCTTTTTGCCTCCTGTGTTCGGTCTCCCGAGTTTCTACTTTTCTCTTATTCTGTGATTTGGTATTTGCAGGTTGTTGTTCGACCACTGAGGGTTTTACCCTCTGCAGAACCGGGAGCACAATGAATGATGCCGGAAAGGAGAGGGCTTCTGTTTACAGAGCTCAGATCCACTCAGTGCTGTCGAAAAAATGGCAGTCGACCGACCTTAATCCAACAACAAAAAACTTTTCTTTTTTTTTTGGTTTGCATAGACAAACAGAAAAAATATCGCCTCTTTCATGAAGAAGTCGAGCCTCTGTTTGCCATTTAGGGTTTTCAGAGACAGAGAGAAAAAATGTAGAGGAGTAGACTCACTAGTTAGTGCTTTTCCTTTCGTGCAGGTTGGAGGCAGCACAACTTGGGGAGCGTCCTCGAACCTTGGCTCTGATACCACTGTTGGAGCAAGGGCAGCAGAAGCAACTTCAGAAGAAACAGAGGCAGATCGAACTTCCTAAGTGATAAAAGAAAGAAAAAGAGGAAGATGAGGAATTGAGTAGCATCTTTGAGGTTTGCTTCGAAGGCTTCTAGTTATAGAGGTAAGTTTCTCTGTGTATTTTTAGGGACCGAGTCCCTTAGATTTATAGCGTTTGGTTTCCCTCTCTCGGCTCAACAGTCATTTGAGAGAATCACGATGAGTCAATGTTTTTGATAAAGATAAAATGCAAATTTTGAAATGCTTTTATAAAACTGACTCTGCTCAGTGACGACTAGGTTTTAATAACTTTTGATTTTCTATAGAAATAATGGATCATTCATTTACATCGAAAAATCAGTATACAAAATGACAGGTTACTTGTAAAATCACAAAATAAGTTAAATATCATCGTTGAGCTATAACTAAGCCACATTTAGTGTGTGCGTCTCTCTCTCTCTCTCTCTCTCTCTCTCTCTCTCTCTCTATATATATATATATATATATATATATATATATATATATATATATATATATATATATATATATATTAGTAACAGTAGGGTGCACTTGTTAAAAACCGTAAAATTTTATATAATATAGTTTTTTATCCAACCTTGCATATATGATCTACATATATTTCTTATTGGAAAACAAGTTTCAGATCACGTGATTGTGATGTGCATGTAGCTTTTTTAAGATATTTAAAAAATGGATCTCATAATGTACCAAAATTTTATGACAAAAATAAAGTTATTTTTATGTCCAATAAACATAATTCAAAACACGAGTCATGTCAAACTGTGCTAAAGGCATCTACCAGGCCTGATTTAGAAGATGTAGTCTATACCCGTGGTTTTTAGCAGGTGCTTGTGGTAAATCCGGAGCACCATAACATTATACATATGATTCAATGATATATAGTTAGCATGTACATGCACTAGGGTGGCCATATATGTATGGTTGATGGATCGTCCATGACAAGAAAAGCAAAATCGGGTCGGTCACTCTCATCGGAAACCACCATAGCAGCCATGTTGACTAACCGAAGGTACATATCCCTAGCATCTCTCTCTCTCTGTAAAACATGCACCTTTAACACCCAACACCGATCAGATTTTTCCGTCGAAAATCATATGGTCTGTCACGGGAATCACGACCATGTGATACGGACCGAAGTCGGCAGGATACACGATCTTAAACATATAATTAAAATAAGATTTAAAATCCCTCATTTGCAACCTATCCATTGTCGTCTAGTCCGGTTAGGATACCTGGCTTTCACCCAGGCGACCCGGGTTCAAATCCCGGCAATGGAAGGTTTGCCTTTTGCAATTATTTTTTTTGCCATCATTAATAAAAGTTTCTTTCATTAAAAAAAAAAATCTTACCAAAGTCAACCCGGTATCTTGGTTGACTCTGCCTCATGGAGGGTTAGTTTTTAGTGAAAGACGGGACATCTGGGAGGTCAGTGATTGGGGGATGTGTTTTGCCTTGGATTATATAAAAAAGAAAAAAAATGTATCCTTAATTGGTCCTCGATGCATTAACGACTGAACGCAGGAAGCTTGTGGACCCTGTGGTTATCTCTTTATCCAGCTAACCAATTGTGATGCAGCTTGAGACCAGTGTCTTTGTGGTCAAACTTAACAAGTTGCGACAATGAGTGGGTAGAGAGATAGAGATTGATGATCAGGTGAAGCAGTACACTAAAAGTGTACATTAACATTGCATCTGATCCTCCCTAGGGTGGTGGGTACGATGAGTAACGACGGGCTATGCTGGATCTCCTGTTTTTACTTGAAACTTTACGCATCGTTTTTATTTTTTTTACGATGAGAGAGAGACTGGGAAAAACCCTTTTTACCTTCATCTTTAAGATGCATGTTGCATAGAGACGGAGAATGCCAGGCATCGAATCTCCTTTTTAAAAAAAAAAAAAGTCCAACTGGGGGTAGGCAGACCTTACCAGATATCTCTTAAGCTCCATGTGGCAGAGGGATTCCAACCTGGGCCTTCAGCTTCGCACAGGATCCCGCATTAGATATGGGATACCACCTCGGTGGTATAGCATCAAATCTTTAATATACCGTTGAAGGTCAATATTTGTAATAAGGCTTTTACTGCTAGGACAAGGTAAAGTGTTGGATTTTGATAGGGATTCAGTGTGATCATAAGGTCTCACACTGAAACTGACAACAGGAACTAAGTATTGGATTCACAAAGTATGGATCCATAATTAGTTACTAGATTCTCTCTAAAGAATCCAATGACCTTGGTAGTGAGCTTTTAAAACAGCCCCACGTCATATTGAATTCCAAACATGTTTGAAAATCCAATTAGACAAATAAGGCTAAGAATCAGCTAGCCGTTGCCTTTGCAGGATACAATAAATTAGAATCCAAGAAATCTCTTCTGTTAAATCGAATCCCATTCTCTTATCCTCTGTCGACCTGGTCCCTCACCCCCATTGCGCACACCACCGATCCCATATTTCAACACCCAAGTTCCAGTGTGCGTAGTAACTCAACATAGATGGAAAGTTCAGGAACTACCAGGCTCCGTTGACGGTTTTGCCTACGGGAATTGGCTGTTATCCGAAGTGAGACCGCGCAGCCCATGATGCCGGTGTGAGGCTGCGAAAAAAAAAACGAGCAGAAAAAAAAGGAGTGCGGCCTCTGCTGGATGGCCGAGCCTGGCTGATCGGATGGGTCCGGCAGAGCCGCCGAAGAAGAAGGGCTCACAGGGCAAGTCCCTCCGCCGGACTTCGGTGGCTCTACGTTCTTCTCCACCAGAGACGCTGTGCCAGCCCCAATGTCTTCAGGTTTAATCAATCCCAGGAACGCCGATGACATCTTTGCCGAGTTCTTCGGGTTCTCAAGCCCGTTCAGTAGCGGCGGCGGTACCTCTTCTTAGTGGTCGTGCTGGTGATGGAAGAGATCCCCTACTGCAGCGATCCAGATCCAAACGATTGGAGGAGCGATCAGAGCTCAAGAGATGAAAAAAAAAAAAAAGAGAGAGGTTCTCTGTTTTTTTTTTTGCAACAAGAGCAAAGGGAATCTCCCCTCCACTGGGTGGTGGTTACCGGTTTTAGAAGAGCAGGAAAACCCCAAACTAGGGTCTGCTACTTGCTACAGAGGCCGGAGGAGGTAACACCCCCTCCGTCCGGAGGTCAACTGTTTTTGGCGACCTCTGATTCTTACAGACAAAGAATGAGGCAAAACCCTCTTTGTTAGGAGGTCGTCGAACTCCAGCTACCCCTACTGACAACATCAGAGTGGGTGGAGCAGACCTCTTCTTCGGTAGGGGATCGACATCGTGCCTCAGGGCGGAGGAGGTGCTCCCTTTTTCATCAGCTTTTTCGGTTTGTGTCAAGGGCAACAGACGAGAACGCTGGCTGTGCACGACTATGCTACCCGAGTGGATCATCTATTGTCGCCAATCGGTTGAACCTTCGGTGAGAGGCGGCGGCGCTGATAACATCCCTTCGTCGGGCGGTTGCCAAAGAGAGGCAGTCGCGGTGGGTCGTCTGAGCCATCGCCCTTTGCTATCGGCTTGAGGAGACTGCAAAGAAGGCGGTAGAGCCCCATCAGTCATCAGACTCGTCGGACGAAGCAGGGGGTTGCAGAGGAGACACCTCCGCTGGCCAGCCGTGCAAGACGAGGACAACGCCGATGGTGGTGCTCTTCCCCCTTCGTTTTTTGGTATATACACCTTTTTTTAAATGTATTTATCGTTTTACCTTCGATCTTTCTGCTTAATTTTGGATGTATCGTTTTAAGTTCATTTTGGAATATACGGTCAGTGCTCTCTGTTTTACAAAAAAACAATTAGAAATAAGTCAATCCTCGGGTTAATATCCAAGATAGCGTCTTGCGTTTTTATTTATTTAGAATAGCCTCAAAGCTTTCTGAAATTATAGAAAACCACTTACAGACTATATTGTTGATTTTACGTGGAACTATTTATGACTCTTTTTATTTTGTAGAAAATTGCTTCGGGTCCCAGAAATTCCTTTCTGGGCGTTATTTAGACATGTTTGGATCTAGATTCGATCCAGTTGGTACAAGTAGTTTCGTAAAGACTTGATTGGATGTGGTAAAACTTTTTAGATCTTGAAATACTTTGTATTATTGCATATTTTTTTATATGCTTTATAATTTGTCTATGTTTGAATCATATTATACATGGATCTGGATCCTATATGATTTATTATTAATTTAGTTTTATAACAAATCAAGTTTAATTAAACAGGGCATCAACTTGGTTTTGCGTTAAGGAAAAGTAATAATGGGGTCGGCTAAGGCCGGACCTACCACGCGATCACGTGTATTAGACTTCCGATCTTGGTTCGACAAAAGAGCCCTTTAGGAGCCTAGTCTGACCAGCGGGGCCTTAGTTCCTCTGGGCTATAATGAGCCTTACCCGATTTGATATGTTATCCATATTTGCGTCCCTTCTTTCATGAATTCATCGCTAGGCCGGATGTTATGTATGATCTAGTGTGCATAACCCTGAGCAATTGTAGGTGAAGTGGGCATGACCCTTTTATCACAAAACCAAAATTGATTGGCCTTTGAAGTGCACACCCAATCTTGCTCTCAGCCTGGTTGAGTCCCCTAAATAAAATGGAAAAAAGAAAACGGAAGTCATTAATGTGTACTATTCCTACTGATAAAAGGGTTATATCCGGTACTAGTGAAAAAACCATACTATCTAATAAACCTCAAACCTCCATGATTTTTTCTAGCAACTTGTTGAGTGCAGATGTGACTCTAGTTTCTTTATTAAATAACTTTTTTTTTTTTTCTTATTGATACTTTGACATGCATGTGTGAGATAACGGGTCAGACATTTCATACCACAGTTGGTTTGCAAGAGCATCAATGCTTTATTGGCCTTATAAATGTTTCTGTTAATTTCATCTGTGATTACATTCATTTAGAGTGCGCGCGGCAGTAAACTTTGTTACCCCGACTCCCGCTGCAAATGATATTGGGATTTGGTATTGGACTTTCTTGAACAAAGACCCCGCTGGCCCCCGCAAACCCTAGCATTGTTACGCAGAGAATTTTGAGAGTCTTTCTTATATTTTCAATCAACAAATAGTGATATTGGCAACTTCTAATACAAGTATTATTAAAAACAAATAAAAATTTACGAAAAAGGACTCTATCTTTTGAGGTATTTACAAAGACACGCCTACGTTTTGAGATACTACAATTAACGGCCTGCTTTAGCACTCGTGTTTTCTTTACGGAAACGGTTACTTTTGTGCATTGAAATGGCCGTGTTACCGCTATTCTTGGAAGTTTTGACTGCTATCTCAGTTTTTGCTGTCAAAACCACTAACCTCCCATTGACCTGACTCCATTTGATTTTATGGTTTCTACAACAAGGATATATTTCAATCCGTGTTTCTAACATATTCACTCTTCAAAAAAATAGATCTGATACATTCTAATTCATGTTTCTAATTAACAGATTAAAAAACAAATCTTTGCCTACCATCTAAAATGCCCCTTTGGAGTTTGGACCCAAATGGCACAAACAGGCAGTCAAATTTTTTTTTTTTA
Source organism: Nuphar pumila (assembly GCF_984573655.1). NCBI lineage: Eukaryota > Viridiplantae > Streptophyta > Magnoliopsida > Nymphaeales > Nymphaeaceae > Nuphar > Nuphar pumila. The sequence goes on from NC_143253.1 coordinate 137,874,249, forward strand.
AATGGCAAACTGCTCTAGTGGGCATAACCCTAAGCAACTGTAGGTGAAGTGGGCATGACCCTTTTATCATATAACCTTTTCTTTTTATCCATCAAACTAATATCCGTGCTCCTATTTTTCACCGCTCCCTACAAAGTAGGATTGTAGGGTACATACATACTTAACCAAGGGAAAGCATTTTTACCATTTAATCAATGGGTAGTGTTGGCTACCCTCGTGAGTATGGAACTCTTTAGTGTAAAAACGTAATATTTCTTATAGTTTTGTTTTTTTGCAAGTTTCACCCTTCAAGTTCATATGTGATCTACACATTAAGTTTAGTAGAAACTGATATTTGGATCATGCATGTTTTGTCGAATTTTATGAGGATTGAAAAATCAACTGTGTCTAAAAAGCATTAAATTTTTAAACCTCAGAAAAACATATTGTTTATGTCAAAAAACTATAATCCAAGGGTTGATTCTTACTATTTTAACCATGTTGAACACATCCATGAAGTCATATTGGGGCAAAACAACCTTTCCCTATAAGTTCTAACTAGCTAGGGGATTTCTTATCCACAAGGGTAGCAAATGCTATTTCTTTTGTCAAACCCTAAATCAATATGCAATTACTTTCCTGTATTAATCCAATCTTTTGGTTTAATTAACTGGAGATCCAGTACCACAGAAAGTGTGGGGCCACAGATCATTTAGGGCTTGTTTGATGGCTTGTCTAGTATTAACTATATGTAAACAAACAAAGTGAACAAAACACTCATTTTGTTCGTTATGTAACAACTGTATCAAGTTTAACATTTGTTTTGACTGTACAAGAGGTTGTGAACCTTGTGTTCAATGTTTGTTTTTACCCGTATGCATGTAACATACGTAAGAAACTTCAGTAAAAAATTTAAAACCTAAATCGTTCTTTACGATTTATGACAAAATTTACATTAACAGCTAAATTCTATGTTATCAATCCTGAATTGAAGAATTATTTTGTTTAATGCATGTGATGAAGAATTATTTATAGATCCAATATAGATGTGATATCCAAATATAACTCATGATCCAAAACTAATTGGTAGGGGTGGTTTCCAAACTTGTCTAGTTCGCAATCTGCATCAGCAAAAGAGCAGTTAGTTTGGGAGACCCTGTCTTAGATTTTGTTTTGACCCTGAAATGTTAATCAGGCTCATCCTCCAACAAGTGGTGGATCAATAGGATGAGGGCAATGGCGGAAGGTGACTTTTCTATGCCCAGTAATCTTGCAAATGTTGGAGCAATAATTTTTTTGTTTAGACCAATGTTATTAGTATGGGCAGAAAATCTATACATGGCAAGCCCGAATCAGCTATTTTTTTAATAAATGTAAAAAAATACCAAAATCTATATTTTTAATAGTTTTAACACATGTCACGTTATGATTGACAACACATACTAATTTTTTTTTTTTTGGGAGTACACAGAACGATTCACTTGAGTATCGGTATCGGCCAATATAGCTGAATTCTGTAGCCAAACAATTAGGATACTGACAACAATGGTTTAAACAATCTGACCTATTGATAGCTGATCCATCTTTTTGTACCCCTCAGGGTGAGGATTGCATCTTGTGGAAAGATAACCCCCAAGCTGGGGGTGCCACAAACAACTTCTTAAGTGAGTGTAAAGCAAAGGAAGGGGAGAGCCTCAATTCCCCAGTTTGTGTATCAAAAAGAAAAAAAAATACTAAGAATTCTGTGAACTTGAACGCGCCTTCAGCGTTAAAGGTGTTGGAAATGGTCCACGAGGGCTCAACTCAGTTGTAAGGTTGACTTGCAGATGTTACCAAGTTTACGAGACATCACAAGTTCAAAATCTGTCAAATCATTTTAAGAAAGTGGTTTGACATTTTCACTGTCCATTGCTTCATTCCACGAGGACCTATGGTCCACATTCCACGAGGACAATGGCAGTAAAGGGTACTTAAGTCTTTGCAACGGTACTACATTACGATGCAATATGATGCGGACATACATGGGGATACATGCCGGTCTGCGTGATGCTATTTGAGAACACCCGAACATGAGATGGAGTACCCGCCCTGTTAGGGGGGGAACATCACTTGACCTGTCAACCAGAGGCCAGGGCTTTCTAATTCTCAACATATAATTTGACTGTAAGAACCTAACTATGGCAAGTTTATATTTGGCTGCTTCAGTTTTTAAATAATTAAAACAAACACCTACACTTTCAAAAATTAATATTTGAGTTACTTTTTGTATCACCCAGCTTTGGTTAACCCTCTAAAATGATACATTTAACAATTTCCATCTTTAAACTACTGGTTGTCACTTTTGCAGTTCCTGATCATTTAATTTTCTTAGGTATAAATTAATAGAATGTCCTCAATATATATTGATTAATTTCATAAAACACAGTTAAATTTTTTTTTATCAAGTCTCCCAACCGTTTTCTGCTCTTATCTATCTATACGTAATCGACAGTGGTTGTACTGGGTTCTGCCTCATCCCAAAAACAAAGGCAGAAGTCAAGAAGGTGAACTTATGATTTTGAAGGTATTTGGAATACCTAAAAAAAAAACAAGAAGGTGGTTGAATGAAATAACAGAAAATTTATCAGCATTGTAGATAAGTGATTACTGATAAGTTTGTAAAATGTTTTTTGCAACTTTCTCAATTTTATAAATTACAGAATTTAGAAACTTATTAAATTGAAGTGTCTGTATTGACGAAAAGAAAAACTGAAAATAATAAAAAAAACGACAAACGAGATGGCTGACTTCCGTGACAAAAAAGAAAAGAAAAGAAAAGAAATGATAATAATAACGTAGGCGCCTCAACAGTCAAAAACCATGTCTTCTCATCTCGAAACACAACCCGGAAATTAGGGATTGCGATGAGCTAACGAACCCACTTTGATTGCAATATTAAACAGAGTGAACCCACATCACCCACCCAGAAACCAACCACCCACAGGAATTATTTTTTTATTTTAATGGTCAAATCAATGGCATTATTTTATATTTTTATTTATTTTTTTACATATTTATCTGTCCATGGAATCGGGACACAAACTATGGATGCATGTGGGACATGGACAAAAGAAAGATAAATCTTTTGCTTGGTTGGTGACAAAAAGATCAACTGTGGGCCATCTTTGTAATCAAGCTTGTACTACGCGAGCGGTTCATGGATTTGAGGTGATGTGTAGCACAAGTAACCTTCAAAAATCTTATTCAAATCTCCATGTTTCTGTTAAGCTGTTGCAGTGGAACATGGTGCCATCATCGTTGCTAACTCTTGGGTCAACAATGTGCTTAGTGAGTCCAATGCCCATAATCCAAGTGGATCCTAATCAGAAGGTGGGCCCACGAGCACAGCCTATGCCTATCATCATAGGCGTATAGGATATCATCAGCACCATCACAATCAGTAGGCCTTTTGTCCATTCAACGTGAGGGTCCTGCCGGTTCTGGATCAAATGATTTACACCGGACACCAAATCTCCCAAAATTCTTCTTAATGGAAGATTTGGCATCCGGCCCTTGATCCACCAGACGAGCTTGTGGATATTGTTAATCAGCGTCAATAGCGTTCAATGTTTCATTTTTCATTTCTCCTTTTTCCTGCATCATCCCTCTCAGCAGGTAGCCCTGTGCCCTACCACTATATTGTGCACCATCGATCCATAGAATGGACCGCTTGAGAGGATTAACAACCATTTTATGCTACCAACGGGGGCTCTATGTGCACGTCTCCTTGCGGTGCGACGTTGCAGGTTCAAAACCCAAGGGTACGGGGGTCTGCTTAACCCAGCTTGCCTTTCAAAAAATAAAACATTTTATACACTAAATTGGGCCGGATGCCTGGTGGTAGTTTCACATTAACAAGATTGCACTGTTTCAAGTTTCCAAGGCAGACACCTATCCCTAAATTGAGATGCCTACTCTCTCTCTCTCTCCACGACGGTCAGCGAGGCCACACACTCCCCGGATTTTTCCAGATTGTGTGTCATGAAGTCTCTGTGTTGGAATATCAGGGGCTTGAATTGCCCATCTAAGCGTTCGTTTTTGGCTAATTGGGTTAGACAGGAGAAGCCTGACCTGATTGCTATCTGTGAAACTAAGATGGATGAAGTTTCTCGTTCTGTTGCCTCTGGTATATGGAGGGGTGCTGACTACTTTTTTAAGCCTGTGGTCAGCCATGCTGGTGGTATCCTTATTTTGGAGAAGCAATCTTTAAATATTTCTCAATTGGACATTGGTCTGTTTTCATTGTCTGTTGCCCTAACTTTACAGGACAGTGGCAGGAGGGTTGTGGTCACTGTTGTGTATGGCCCGAATCACGCTGTCATGAGGCCTGCTTTATGGAACGACCTAAATAGGATTGTCATATCAAATGGGGAGTATCATTTTCTCATGGGAGACTTTAATTGCCTTTTGTCTATCCAGGATTCTAATAATTTCGTTCTTCCCAATCCATCCATGAGAGGTTTTCAAGATTTTGTTAATCAGCATCACCTTTACCCAATTCCTTTTATTGGGGAGCATTACTCTTGGTCGAATAGGCGGATTCGCCCATGCTGCAGAGTTCTTGATAGGGTTTTTGTCACTCCAAAGTTGCTGGATCTCATTCCCGATGTCAAGTGTGTCTTGATGGCTCCCTCTATCTCGGACCATGGTCAGTTAATCACTATTTGGGGGGATGGTTTTAAACAAGCCAGGAGTTTTGTGTTTGAACAATGGTAGCTCCAAGAGACAGACTTTCACACTATTATTTCAGACTCTTGGAACAAGCCTTCCAATGAGCAGTGGGCAGCTATCCGGTGTCATGAGAAGTTGTCTCGTCTAGCTAAGGATATCAAAGCTTGGCTCCATAATCGAGATGTGGCTAAATTTCATCAAATGGCTACTTGGGAGCAAGAGATTTCAATATTATATCAAACTATGTCTTCCTCAGAGTCTCTATCTGATTCTCACATGCAGAGTTTGCAGGACAGATCTACTGACTTATCAACGCTTTTGAAGAACTGGAGGGTCAAAGAGGAAATTAGATGGAAGCAACGGGCAAGGGTGAAATGGCTTGCAGCCGGAGACGATAATACTAAATTTTCACTCTTATGCTTCTCATCGTCATAGGAGGAATGTCGTCCCATCAATCACTATTGGGGGCGTTTCGTACCTTAATCAACACGTTATTTCAGCTGTCACTCAGTATTTTAAAGATTTATATTTTGTTTCACTTACTGCGAAGGGTGTCATTGGCCCTGTTTCTGTCGGTTCGATTCGGCAAGATCAAGCCAGAATTATGCAAATGAGGTTCTCTGAAGATGAGATTTTTAGGGCCATCAAAGGTTTGTCGGGGTGGAAAGCTCCAGGTTCTGATGGGTTTCATGTGGATTTCTTCAGAATTTTTTGGTCTTGTGTGAAGCCTGATATTATTAACATGTTTGATGAGTTCTATCGCAACTCCAGATTGCCTATTCAAACCCACTTGGCAATTATTTCTTTAATTCCGAAAGAGGATGCTGCCACTGATATTTCTAGGTTTCGCCTGATTTCTGTTATGAGTGCCCTTTATCGGATGATTGCTAAGGTATTGGCTAATAGGTTGAAGGTCGTGGCTCACCAAATTTTTTCGAATTCTCAGTTCGCCTTTATCCACAATAAGAGGATTCACCATTCATTCATCTTGGCCTCTGAAGTCATTCACTCATTACATCTTAGTGGACAACCCTACTTTTCTCTTAAATTGGATTTTCATAAAGCCTTTGATTCTGTGCATTGGCCCTTCTTATTTCAAATGTTATCCAATTTTGGCATTGGTCGTCGTTTTTCTGGATGGGTGAGGGAATTAGTCTCTAATGCTCATGCCATGATTAAGATTAACGGCACTAGAGGTGGCCAGATCAAGTTGGGGCGTGGTTTAAGGCAAGGTTGCCCTCTATCGTCTTTGTTGTTCAATGCCATTGCTGAGGGTCTTGTGGTGTTGCTCAAGCGTGCTGCGGAGAAACGCTTGATAGATCCTCTAGATGTTCCAGATTTTTCGGACCATATTCTTATTTATGCTGATGATATGATTATTTTTGGGCGAGCAAACGTGCAGCAGATGCTTAGATTCAAGCTTATTCTCCAGTTCTTTCTTTCTCTTTCTGGGCTTTCCCTAAATGATAGCAAATGCTCTCTTACTATGTTCAATGTTCAGTCTCCTATGCTTGCAGTGGGTAAACAGATTTTTAATTGTGCAATCTCTGAGTTGCCGATGACATATTTGAGTCTGCCGTTACAAGTGAAACGCCTCTCTTCCGCTGCTTGGGCTCCAACTATTCAAAAAGTGAAAAGCAAGCTTCTTTCGTGGCAGGCTTCTTATCTCTCCATTGCTGGCCGTCTGACCTTAATCAGACATGTTCTTTCTTCTATCCCTGAATTCTTTATGTCAATTTTCGTGATGCCTGTGGGCATGAAGAAGCAAATTTGTCGTTTAATGTCGGATTTTCTTTGGTCTGGGTGTCACCTTAAGAGTAAGCGCCATTTGGTTGGTTGGCGAACAGTGGTGTTACCGAGGCGTATGGCTGGCTTAGGTGTTTTTGCTCCAAGACAGAGGAGTATTGCTCTCGTAGCCAAGCAATGTTGGATGGCTCATCAACCAGGCTCTCCATGTGCTCGCCTGCTCCATGCTAAATATGGTGCTCCTGATTTATCTCTTTTTCGCCATGGAACCCGGGGTCTGGCGATCTCGCACTTGCGAAGCATGTGGCTGAGAGCCTTATCGTCCTTCAGAGATCAAACTGGGGATGCTGGAAATTATGATCAGTGGTTGCAATGGGCGATTACTCCAAATGGAGCGTTCCACACCCACAAAGTGTATAGATCGTTGCTCCCCCAAGGGGCAGATTGGTTCCCTGAGCGTGCGTTATGGGGTAAGGGCCCTTCTCCAAGATCTCGGTTCTTGGCTTGGTTAATTTTGCATGATAGGGTTCAGACTCACAGTTATTTAAAGAAGTTGGGCTTTCAGTTTCCAAGTTGGTGTGTGTTGTGTCAAGCTGCTGAAGAAACTACTTTTCATTTATTTTGGTCATGCCCAATCTTTGTGGCCCTATTTAATAGGACGTGGAGATCTCCGAACGTAATTGTCAAAGAAGAGTCTTTTGCGCTTGATCTTCTCCTGGGCCCTATTGAAATTAGACGATGCAAGCGGTGGAGACTGATCTGGAAGACATGGTTGCTTACTACTTGGTGGTTTGTTTGGATGGCACGCAATGATGCTACTTTCCGTCAAATTCCGGTCATCTTTAATCATCTTGTCCATAAAATCCTTGTTGATGTATATGCAATATTACGTATGCATCTTAGAGACCTCTCCTCTCATCTGAACGACGTTCACTCAGCGGTGGTTTCTTCTAATCCTGCGGATCCTGGTTGAGTAGGCTTTGTTGTTTTGTTGCTAGCTGTCTGTAGTTTCTTTTCTTTAGCTTTGTTTTTTCTATATTTTAGCTTTGTTTCTTCTGTGTCTGGTTCATGGGTTCAACATTTTGTTGATCTTCATGAGTATTAATGTTGATATTCTTTCGGCTCTCTCTCTCTCTCTCTGTATATATATATATATATATATATATATATATATATATATATATACACGTGGAGACCCCTACAAGGACATTTACCTTTGAACTAACTTAGCACACAAGTCTGTTAAGTTTTCAGTCGTGTCATTATTTTGTCGCACCGTAAAACATAATGGAGTTAGGGCTTTGAATCAAATTTTTTAAATTATGGTCTTTTATAATTAATTTGATTAGACTTTTCTTTGATTTGATTAGAGTTTTTTCTTTGATTTTTTATGATTAGGCCTTTGAATCAAATTTTTTTAATTAAGGTTTTTTATAGTTAATTTGATTAGGGCTTTTCTTATATTTGATCAAGGATTTTTTTATTTTCTTTGGTTAGGGTTTGAATTAGGGTTTTTTTATCCGTTACATAATACATTTTTTGTATGTTTTTGTATTTTTTCTAATTTAAGATCTATATTTGGGGCAAAATACATGATTTTAGACATATATTCATAATTGGATTCATATACAATACCAATTATAACGAAAAAAATTGTTACGTACTTGTTTTACATACATTTTGTATGTTTTGGTATTTGGATTCAATTCAAGATCCATATTTGAAGGCAAAAATTCATGATTTTAGACATACCTTCATAATTAGGTTCATATCCGGGCTAAAAATCCATAATAAACTTGTTAAAATATGCAAAATAATGAGTGAATCAGGTCATACAATCCAAAACAAAGTAATCTGACTCATTATCCATGTCTGTCCAAGTTGTATTCACATCGTCATCAAACAATAGACATTTTGAACACAGGATCTGAGTACGGTCCAAACAATCATTGTACTTGGTATAGTTGTTACGGAATGAACAAAATCAGTGTTTTGCCATTTTTTTTTGTTCATTTCATTCATCAAATCAAGGATTGGATGCAATGAATAAAAAAAAACTGACAAAACACTTATTCTATTCATTCTGTAACAACTATACCAAGTCCAACATTTGTTTGGACCATACTCAGATCCTGTATTCCAATGTTCATTATTTGATGACAATATGCAGACAACTTAGACATATAGGGATAATCTTTGGATCTTATTGGTAAGATTTAACTTTTTTAATATAAAATGATTTTTGATATGTGAAAACTTTATGAGAGCACGCAAATTGAAAATTTTTTGTATATACATTTATCAAATTACATTGTATATATAGACCATAGAAGATGACAATAAACAAAAGAGATAAGCAGTTACAATATCTGTTATAATAAAACTCGTCAATCACAATTTTTTCAAAATAAAGAGACTTGATTGGATAAGATTAGATATAGATCGATAAGATCTAGACCTTATCATAATCTCAACACTCCCCTTTAAATTGGAGAGTGCAGATTCAAAACTCCTAGTTTGTTTGTAAGACACAAGAATTGTTCCTTCCCAGAGCTTTAATAAAAAGATCTGCAACTTGATCTTTTGACTGCACATATCTTATTTGGATGACACCTTTGATGAGTTTCTCTCAAATGAGATGACAATCAATAGCTATGTGCTTAGTTCTCTAATGAAAAATAGGGTTGGCAACAATATGGATAGTTGCTTGGTTATCGCACATTAAATCAGTAGGCCATGGCAGCTTCACTTGAGGATCTTTAAAGAGAAACATCAGCCATGTTATTCACAAGTTGCATTTGTCATGTCCCAATACTCAGCTTCTGCATATGATTGGAAAACCGTATTTTGCTTCTTGGTTTTACATGAGATTGGGCTTTTCCCCCAAAAAATACAGTACCTAGTTACTGATTTTCTAGACTCTGGACATACAGCCCAATTAGAATCACAATAAGCTCTGACATGAAGATCGAACACGACTGATAGCAGAATTCTTTGGCTTGGACTCTTTTTTAAATAACGTATCACATGAAGTGCAGCCTCTAGATGAGGTTTTCTTGGCACTTGCATAAACTTGCTTAGAATGTGAACTGCATACATGATATCGGGACATGTAATGGTCAAATATATTAAACATTCGACCAATCTTCTATATATAGAAGGATCTTTCAACTCTTCACCATTTGAGAATTCTCAATTAGAGATAGCTTTTGATCCATTGAAAAATCAACTGTCTTGGCTCCCAACATACCTATTTCATCTAAGATATCCAAGGCATATTTTCTTTACATATTCCAAACTTGGATCTGGACATTTCTATTTCCAAAAAATATTTTAACGAACCCAATTCCTTCATACGAAAATTCTGATTTAGATATTGTTTTAGCTCAGTGATAATGGCATCATCATTTCGTGCTATTACCAAATCATCCACATAAACACATTTTCTTTGCAAAATGTGAATAAGGAGTAGTCAGCTTTAGACTGAGAGAAACTATATTGAATCAAGGTGGTGAAAAGTTTTGAAAACCAATTTTGGGGGGCTTGTTTGAGGCCATATAATGATTTGTTGAGTTTGCATACCAAATTCTCCTCCTGTTTGCCAATCCCTGAAAGTAATTCCATGTAAACATCTCCATCAAGGTCCCCATGCAAAAAAAAAACATTATGAACGTCCATTTGATGAAGGGGCCCATTTTTTATGGCTGCGATAGCAATAAGACAACAAACTGATACTAATTTTGCCACTAGTGTGAATATCTCGTGGTAATCTAGTCCTTATTGGGAGTAACCCTTAGCCACAAGTCGCCCCTTGTATTTCTCAACAGACAAAGTTATATTTTACCTTGAATATTCATTTACACCCAATAGGTTTTACTCCGTTTGGGAGAGAAGTGACAGACCAGGTGTTGTTCTCCTGCAAAGCTTGCATTTCTTTACTCATAGCAACATGCCAGTAGTCATATTGAACAACTTGATGAAATGAAGTGGGTTCATCTACAATGGAGATGGCTAGAAAAAAATTTTGATGTGATGTAAAAAACTTTTGGAAGGAGACACAATTGACTAAGGGAAAATGTGTACCTTTTGGCTCATTTGTCAAAGTCTCGATCGGATTGGGATTTGATTGAGCGACTGTACAATATAAATCTCTTAACATGACAGAAGGGCGTTTTTCTTGAACTGATCTTCGAATATTTGGTTCAACATCAGGTAATTGGGTACTATGGTTACTTGGAGGAATGGTGTTTTCAGAGGTGGATATTGAAGCAGAATGATTTTCAAGTTACATAATTTGTGAAGAGTTCACCCATGGAGGTAGGGATTGGCAACACTACATTATTGTCACCCTCTTTAATCATGTGATATGGAAATGTTGATTCACAAAAAATAACATCACGACTGGAAAATATTGAGTGAGATTCTAAATCATATACTTTATAAGCTTTTTGTTCAAAAGGATAACCAATGAAAACACATTTTTTAGCTCTAGAATCAAACTTGGATTTATTTTGATCTGTGTTAGTTGCATAACACAAATACCCAAAAAGTTTGAGACGATTGAAAGTAGATTTTGGATTAAACAAAACCTCGTAAGGTGATATTTCTCCTAAATGAGGAGTAGGAGTACGGTTAATTAAGTAAGCAGTGGTTAAAACACATTCAATTCAAAACTTGAATGATAAACTAGCTTGAAACATTAGAGCTCTTGCTACTTCTAACAGATGTCGATGTTTTCGTTCAACAACCCCATTTTGTTGAGGTGTGGATACATAGCTGTGTTGATGGTTAATTTCATTGTTTTCAAAAGAACTTTGAATCTCATGAGAATTTTTTTTGACCCATTATCAGATCTAATAGATTTAATAGAATGTTGAAATTTATTTTAAATCATATAAACAAATTTTTGAAGTAGATATTTTATTTCGCTTTTATGGCGCATCAAGAACACCCAAACACATCAAGAAAAATTATCTACCAATATGAGAAAGTAATGCGCCCCACTTAAGGAGCTTTGAGAGTAGGGGCCCCAAATATCGACATGTACCAACTCAAACACAGTTTGTGTAGATATTTTACTTAAACCAAAAGGTAACCTTGTCTATTTAGCATGATGACACAGATCACAATGACATGAAGTATCTGAAAAAAATTTAGAATCATATTTAAAAAAAAAAATCATATGACTAGTCAAAGGATGTCCAAGTCGTTGATGCCAAATACCCGGATTGTTCATGGGAGACGATAATGATGCAATAAGAGGTGGAGAAACATTCAACATGTACAACCCATCTCGCTTTTTACCCGCACCAATCTTCGTCTTCGATGCTAGGTCCTGAATAATACACGAGCTAGGAAAAAAATCATTGAACAATTCAAGGATTTGGTTAACTGGGCGACAGAAATCAAATTTAATTTAAACGAAGAAATACACAAGGCATTTTGTAAGGAGATTGAATCTGAAATTTTTACAAAACCTTGACGTGATGAACCCACATATGACCCATTTGAAAGTTTGACATGAATATTAGATTTTTCATATTTATCAAAAAAACTCAAAAGAAGAAATAATATGATCACTGACACCTGAGTCAATGATCCAAGATGTATTTGAATGAGAATGAGAGGACAAACCTACGAAATTGGGTATAGATGACTTGCTTTTGATGAAAGCCATGAGCTGGTTATACTCACTCCTGGTGAGCACAACAACCTCATTTGTACCTCATTTTGCCTCACCTCCATGTGATATTGATGCATTAACCGAGGATGTAGGAGCTGATTTGCTTGGTTTATACAATCTATATCCAGGAGGATATCCATTAAGCTTGAAGCATTTTTCTTTAACATATCCAATGATCCCACAATGTGAACAGGTAGGTCTATCATGCCTTGTATCTTTGGTCCGCTCATTAGAGCCAAATTGAATGGCACTAGCTGAGCGTTCACGATGCTCATTATGAGGAGAACTTGAATACAAGGCCGATTTATTTATTGTAGTTATAGAGTTAACTCGAGCCTCCCTACTTTGTTCTTCTTGAATAACCAAGACATATATTTTGGCAACTGACAACAATGGGTCCTTAAAAAGGATTTGTCTCCTTACTGTATCCTAAGAGTTATTAATTAAGGCCCACAAGGAACTGAAAAACTCTTTCACGTTCTTGTTGTTCCTTCAATTGTTTGACAACACCACATGTATACAAGGGTAAATGATTATACGAAGACAATTCATCCCAAAACCCTTTGAGTTTAGAGAAGTATGTAGCTATTGACATAGAATCTTGCCAAAGATAAACTATTGCACATTGGATTTGATAAATTCTGGGTGCAGTACTTTGTGAGAAGCGCTCATGTAAGTCTGCCTAGACTTCTTGAGCGGTAGTGGTATAAATAACACTATTAGCCAAATCTCGAGAAATTGAGTTTAAGAGTCATGATAGAATCATGTTATTAAATCGAACACACTTCGAATAATATGGTGAATCAGTTTTTGGTTTTGAAATCGAGCCATCTATAAAACTGATTTTATTTTTAGAACTTAGGGCCATTATCATGGCTCTATTCTAAGTGGCATAATTGTCCTCATCAAGGGGTTGAGACACAAGTTCCTGAGTGGTGTAGGTAGAATGAACTTGCAAACTCATCAGATATATTAGAGGTTGCAGAACTGGTTGCAACTATATTAACCCAAGAAAATAATGAAACAACTGCACGGCATGAAGCTTACTGCGCAGGATGTAACTGATAGCCTATAAACAAAATCTTGAGCAAGCAATCAAGTGAACTATGATAAATGTGCTGCAGCAGAGAAGGCAAGGTGCAGGGGGGCTGATCTCAACAGGCCAGCGAGAGATCTAATTCCTTCATACCAACGTCGCTCCTCTGGAGGCTGCTGCTACAAAATCGAATGATATTGACCTTGTTGCCGAATAAACTTGTCTGTAGTTTGACTTGATAGATGACTCCAGACCTTGTCAGCATGGGGATGGAGCTGAATAGGTAGATCTGAAGGAGACGATCGAAGGAATATGCAGAGGTGTAGTCTGCTCTGCAACATAAGCATCACGACACCCCAACAGGAAACACTCTAGTGGAATAGTAGCTGTAGAACAAAGTTTTCTATTCTGCAAAAGAGGATGCAAGAAGTCTGGAACATAGAAATCAGAGGACCAACAAGGATCGTCCAAAACTGTTGTTGAGATGAGTGTGAAAGCAGTAATCGATAAGCTAAACACAGCAAAGATGCAGTGCCAAGACGTTTGCACACAACACAAAAACAATTGTGTAGAGGACATCAGATATTGTTTTGGTATCTCAATTCAGAATAGAAATTGGGCGTTAGAACCTGCAGGTCCTTATGAATCGCAATGATAAAAAAAGAAATAGAAATTGAAGGCCACGAGTTTGTGGTATTCACAAACACAGGTCGATGAAGAATTGAGCTCGAACTCAATAAGCACAAGCTGATGAAGAAGGCCAAGCTAAGCGACTGGCGAAGAACAAAAATCCAAGTCGATCAGGGTATCAAAAGCTCTGATACCATGTGAAAACTTTATGAGAGCACATAAATTGGAAATTTTCTGTATATACATTTATCAAATTACATTGTATATATAGACTACAGAAGATGACGATAAACAAAAGTGATAAGCAGTTACAATATCTGTTACAATAAAACTCATCAATCACAGTTTCCACATAATAAGGAGACTTGATTGGATAAGATTAGGTATAGATCGATAAGGTCTAGACCTTATCATAGTCTTGGTAAGATCCAGATTCAAAATTCTCTTCTATTGATTCATCGCAAGCTCTCAATAGAGCTTTAAAAAAATTGAATTCAATCGGATATTTGATCCAAATTTGAACAGTTGCATCTCTACGCAAAACCCTTGCCTCAAAGGGGAGACCACAAAACCTATGTTTCTCCACCGCGATCCCTAGGATTTATTGTAGAGATGGTTCCGATTAAAAGCTAAGGATTGCAGTGATGAGTGGAAGTCCTGCTCTTCTTCTACAACCCCCAAACTCCACCACCCATATCTTCATAGCACCATTCCCCACCACCCAATGCCCCTCTTCTCATTCATAACCAATGGAAAGAGAAGGAACACTCTCATACTCAAACTTTCTTTGCTATGAACTGACCCACTGCCTGTGTCGTCGCTCTCAGATTTGGAGAGCTTGGACTCCGATGAGTTCCTAGTTGTTTGAACCTTCGAGAACAACCTGAGTAGGCTCTTCGTGATTGAAGGCGTTAGTCTGCAACAAGCCCTCGCCATGGCTGCAGCCGACAATGGCTGTATTGTCGATGAGAACATCGCAGCCGGATTGCCAATCATGGCCGTGGAAACGGTCTTTAGTGGGCACCCCGATGAACATAATTACTATAAGATTGGTGGGTTTTATAGATTTTGATTATTTCGTTGAGCCCTCCTTCTTTATTTATCAAAACTGGTTTCAAATCTTGCTACAGAGAGAGAGAGAGAGAGAGAATCAGACACCCCCATCAAGTAAAGCAGGTTATATGTTCTCCCCCGAAACACGCAGGTGCATGTTCTTGGGTCTGAATGAGCGCCACGTATATAAGCACGTGGGGCTCATTTCTCCGTGTGTGTCAGCATCACTTAGCATCGAAGTTTGGTGCGTTTGCAAAGACTTAAGTACCCTTTCCCGCCATTAGCGCTATAAAATGATATTTTGAGTAAAGGACAAAAATGTCCTCCTGCCAGAAAGGGTTAAAATCGTCATCATTTTTTCCCAAAGGAGTAAACTCCTTTGTAATATGTTGCTCTAAACATTCTGGATCACCCTTTGGCGATGCATCATCTGCTGTAACATGAGCTCTGATTGACGACGCACCCTTTGCCATCGTCTGCTGTCGTCGAAGCACTGTTTGTTGCCATCTGCTGTCGTCGAAGCACCCTTTGTCGTCGTTTGCTGCCGCGCAGAGCACCCTTTGTTGTTGCCATCGTCTATTATCACCGGAGCACCCTTTGTCGTCATCTATTCGTGAGAAATAATTTAACTACCAAAAAAATCAACATTTTGTCTATTGTTCACCATGATACAAGGGTGCAAACATCGAACTGAGTAGACAAAGAATAACGATTTACAACAAAAATAATGATGACAACGTCAAACTGAGCAGAGTAACGATTTATAATATAAATCAGATAAGAGAGTAACGATTTACAGTAGAAATCAAATCAGAGAGTAACGATTTAAAGTAGAAATCAGATAAGATAGTAGTGATTTAAAGTAGAAATCAAATAAGAAAGTAGCGATTTACAATGGAAATCAGATAAGCGAGTAGCGATTTACAGTAGAAATCAGATAAGCGAGTAGCGATTTATAGTAGAAATCAAATCAGAGAGTAGCGATTTACAGTAAATATCAGATCAAAGAGTAGTAATTTACAATAGAAATCAAATAAGAGAGTAGTGATTTACAGTAGAAATGAGATAATAGAGTAGCGATTTACAGTAGAAATCAAATCAGAAAGTAGAGATTTACAGTAAAAATAAAATTAGAGAGTAGCGATTTACAGTAAAAATCAGATATAAGAGTAGCGATTTACAATAAAAATCAGATAAGAGAGTAGCGATTTACAGTAGAAATCAGATCAGAGAGTAGTGATTTATAGTAGAAATCAAATCAGAGAGTAGCAATTTATAGTAGAAATCAGATCAAAGAGTAGCGATTTACAGTATAAATTAAATCAGAGAATAACGATTTACAATACAAATCAGATTTTTACCGTAAATCGTTATTCTCTAATTTAATTTCTATTGTAAATCGCTACTCTCTGATTTGATTTCTATTGTAAATCGCTACTCTCTGATTTGATTTCTACTGTAAATCGCTACTCTCTGATCTGATTTTTATTGTAAATCGCTACTCTTTGATTTGATTTATATTGTAAATCGCTACTCTCTAGTCTGATTTCTACTGTAAATCGCTACTCTCTTATCTGATTTTTATTGTAAATTGCTACTCTTATATATGATTTTTACTGTAAATCCCTACACTTTGATTTGATTTCTATTGTAAATCACTACTCTCTAATTTGATTTATACTGTAAATCATTTTTTTCAACAGAGAAAGAATGAAAAAAACCACGACCGCTCAGAGAGAAATCTTATTGATCTTTTCAACAGTTACAAGAGAGAAAGAAAAGAAAGAATTTATACAAAGTAAGGGCGACAACCCTAAACCTAAACAAGTTGGGTCTGATCCATAAGAAACTGAGTCTCAAACATAAGCCCAAAAAAATTTCTTTTGGAGGGCGCTGCCCCCCACGAGCCCCCGAACCCCCCTTCCTGCAAGGGCAAAAACTTCGAATCAGGCTCCACAACTCATCAGGCAGAAACGAGAAGGTGGCTATGTATTGTAACACAAGCTAAAAACAAAGGCAAAACATGCAAATCTATTTATGAGGAGCAATATTTATAAGGAGCAAGATGATATTTTCATCCAACACATATCTATCTTATCGGAGGACATTTTTGTCAAAAGCATATCTACCTTTTTTATATGTTATTTTATTATAAAGTCATTGTGGGCAACATTGGCATATGAATTATCGCGGGTCCGAAGATATTCCTCTGCACACACCGGAACACGCAAATTTGTGTTTCGAGGAGCACATACCCCCCCCCCCCGTCGAGGCATGATGTTTACACGGTATTTTGGATGCGGCGGACGACATTCCTCGCATCCGATGAATCTTTGTGAAAATGGCTTTTTTTGTCCCATCGCTACTCTCAGGACACACCATCAAACATGCCCTAAGTTCCCACCAATAGGGGCATCAAAAACCGTAAAATTACAAAGATATATAAATTTCTGCCGGAAAGTATGGTACAGTTGAATACACATGCATATAAAAACCCGCCCGCACTAACAAGTAGTCACGTACAAAGGAAAAAAAAAAGAGATGAAAAGAGGGACATAAACTACCATTTAAGCACCAAAGAAAGAAAACTAAAATTGTGGATATGTATATATGGAAATTGAATTATTCGAATATGGTAATCCGAAGGGAGTGAAGAAACCGCTAGCGGCTTGGAGTATTGGCAGAGGAGCTAGAGAAGAGAGATTTCCAGATGTCGGAGAAGACCCGAACGATGACGTCGTGGTGTTGGGGGGGGTTGAGGGAGAGGAAGCAATGCAGGAGCTGCTCCAGATCCGTGGCGTCGAACATCTGCTTCTCCGTGATCATCTCCATCATCGACATTCTGAAGTCCCGGTACGGGTCCCTCGACCGCTTCACCACAGGGAAGCTCTCTCTCACCTTCCCGTCGACCGTACATGGCAGCAGACGCCGGAATCCCGACGTCCTCGCTGGTGAGTCGGCCTTTGCGGGCTTCCTCCTCAGTTTTGGCGACTCCTGGATGGTCCTGAGTTGGTTCTGGAAGAAGTCCGACGAATCTGACGAGAAGCTTCTGGAGGAGAAGAGCGTCTCGGTCTCGTCCTCCTCGCTACTGAACCAGCCGGAGTCGGCCGACGAGTTGCTCAGCCTCTGGCTTCTCGAGGAAGCCTTCCGCCTGACTCTGACATGGCTCCTCCGCCTCCTCTCCGGGATCATGAAGCAGGAGCTCGCCGGGGACGCCGGAGGGCAAGCATCGCCATCGTCGGAGTCGGGAGAGATGGAGATCTTCCGGCGAACCGTCTGATCGTCGACCCGCGAGATGACGTGCCAGTTCTCCTCCATCATCCACCGGAAGCCGGAGCCTTCCTCGACGAGGAGGTCGAGATCGTCGACGAATTGGACGCCGGACCTTTTCCTGGCCGCAGCTCCGGCTGGGATAAGGCCGCAACCGACGACCGTGGAGGTATTTCGGCGCTTGAGGTAGGAAGAAGGAGTCTTGGTGAAGTTGGGGAAGTCGATGTCCAACGCCTTGGGGTTGACCGGAGAAAGGCAGAATTTGGAGGTGGGCGCCAACGGGATGGGGTTTTCCGGCAATGAAGAGGCCTCCTTTGAACGACACGAGTGGAAGGAAGGGATGACCCGACAGATTCGAAGCTTGAACCCTCTCGCCATCTCTCTCTCTCTCTCTCTCTCCTTCTGTGGGCTGGGGAATGGAGAGAGAGAAGAAAGGATCGTGACACGCGTTTATGATATGACGAAGATGGAGGGAGAAGGTTTTAAAGTGTGTTGGCCTTGCTTTCGTTATATACAAACTACGAAAGTAAGACTTACTGTTTTTATTATTACTATTGTGTGAATGATTAATTTGTTGTTATAAATCTGAGCTTTTGGGTTTAATTCAATAAAAAGAAAAAAAGTGGGATGATCCTTTCGTAGGACGCCAAAGCCTGCAAGGAAAGCGTCTCCAGGATCCCATCATCCATGGCTGGGTCCCACTTTAGTTTTTTGGCAAAAGAAAAAAGACAAATTTACAAAAAGGCGCTTAACTATCAATTTATTTACAAAAAGCGCCTAGCATTCTGAATATTACAGCTAACCGTTTGGAATTTAAAAGTAATGCTCAGTCAAACAGACGCTTGAGGCAACTGTCTCGTGTTATGTTTATATGTCAATGTGTCAACTCTTCTTTTTATCCTACCACGAGATGTCAAAATTCGATTTTCAGGAGTTCAAAAAAGTAATTTATTTGCAGGTGACGTGAAAAATAAGCCCTGACAGCCTGCTTATGATTTTATCAAGTGTGCGGAGAATGCTCATAAACTGCTATCTTTTAGCAATTCCGTGAATACTCGCAGCTGCCGCAGCTGGCTGAATGACAGGGAGGGAGATTTCAACTTTAAGGTTTTGCCTTCATCACTACTCTAACCTGCAGAGGTTAAAACTTCAAACATTTAGGGCTGGGCCTATATTTCTAAGGTTATTTGATATTTCGAACCCCCTCCCCCTTCTCTTTTTGTCTCTTGTGAGATACCAGGATTTTTTTTTTTTAAAATGCAGTGGCCCGTATGTTATACCGGTTGATTGTTGATGCCACTAAATCTCTGTCGGCTAGTTTTTCAGAAGAACAAATCACCTTTTTCAGAAGTTTCTTTTAGTTCAAAAAATAAAAGTCAGTGTACATTAAAATACATAATGTACAATATCTTTGAAATTTCTTGTGAAAAAACTCCCGGGAATGCTCTTTACCGAATGCAATATCCCTGTGCATACAGCAACCTATTGCCTATATATGCTAATGTGTTTGCTGGTTCTCGGGTCCATAGTTAAGCTCATCTGCTCCTGTACAAAGACCAGAATCGATTCAAGATCCAGTAGACAGGCACGACCCTGTGCAACTTCACGCAGGAACAGTTTGGAATATATATATATATATATATATATGGTGAGACATGCGTGCGGCATCGTAGTATCAGTATCCGTGAGACAATACATATGATGCACTAATTTGAGAAAAATATACACTCAAGCGAGTGAAACCACTAGCTTTATTGGTTGCTAATTTTATCATAGGTTCCCCCCCAAGGCATGAACTAACCTGACTAGAAGGCTGGGGAGAGTCACATGCAGTCCACTGTTTGTAGTACGAACACCAGCATCGTCTCGTCCCTTGAATAGTTAAGCTCCGGCCCGCCTTCCAATGAGAGAGAGAGAGAGAGAGAGAGATTTGCAATTTGAAATTCGTTGTAGCAGTGGCGGAGCCAGGTGGGTGGCGGGCAAGGCAGGGTTTTTCTTTCTTTTAAAGTGGTATGTGTGGCAGGCCTCTCACCGCCCGTTTGCTTGCTGACGGGTTACAGATAGGAAGACACAAGAAGCAAGTACGGTACGTGTGTATGTCGCTCGGTACGCGGATCAATGCACGCAGACACAGCCTGGACTTGGTTTCCCAATAAATACTCAAAGTGTAAAAGAAGAAAACAAAATAATTTTTGTTAGACCAACAAAATAATTATGCAATAAGGAAGAGGGTAATTGGGTTGGTGTTTCTCTCTCTGGGCGGTATTTCTGACGGAACAGAAACAGTGATTAAAGGGTCAGGCAGCGGAACAGGAGGGCTTAATTGAAGCTGCCTGATTTGTCTCCATCGTACTGTCCAAGGGAGACCTGACACGTCATCGATCCACGTTGGCGGGGGGCCACGCGCTACCTGACAATCCGGAGATTCCAAAGCGTGCCGTGCCTGAACATGGCCTTTTGAGATTGACCAATTGAGCATTTTTTTCAGTGTGCCCTTCTTTTTTTTTTCCTTCCTGTTTTTCTTATTTTTTCTTTGTGCAGCAAAAACGAGACACTACACTCCTCTACCACGTATCCCATGTGTTTAAGCCGAGCCATGTAAGCAATATCAGAGGAGAAGTGCACCTTGATGACGTACATGGTAAGGAATTTCTTGATTTTGGATAGCATTCAACGCATAAGTCTTAATTGTTAAAATTCCATGCACAAGTTCTGGACATGACCCCATCTTCATTCATTGTGTTTGACACAACAAATTAACTTTCTGACATGTGTGTATATTCACAAGGGAATTGAGTGAATAAAGTAAAAATCTTTGTGGGAAAAGCGCACCAAAAAATTTACATGGGGGCGGCACATCGTTCTGTAGCTTTTCTCCACCATGATTTCTCAACCATCTTCCTTTTTTTTTCTCTTATAAGCAAGCTGTCATTAGGCAAGTCCCCTACAAGATTACATCATAAGCAATACTATCAAATGAAATTAGCTGCGGGAAACCAAACAGATGGTTTATCCTTCCAGACCCGGTCATTAGAATCAAGGATCCCTGGATTAACTAGGTTTTGGATATGTGATATGCAGTTTTAGGAATCCACAACGAAATTCAGCAAGGTCCATGATGAAACTATATATCGTTCTATCCATCACGCCTCGTCGCAACCATCTTCCTTGTTGGTGATGTTAGCCGGGTGCTGTGTCTTCTTCAATCCGAGTGCCTCTATGCAGTTTGTTTGTCCATCGACAGAAATGTTTGTTCTCAAAGGACGGCAACATCTTGTAATGTCTCCAAAGTAATACTGGAATCAAGAAAAATCTTTTAGGCTCCGTTTGGGAGCCTGTGGTTGGTGGGAGGAGATACACTGAAAACCCAACTTCGACCATAGTTGTTTACAAACTTTGATGTGACAAACCTAAGAAGATGGGATGGGATGGAATGGGATTTGGCAGCCCTAATTCCTTTCCATCTTTTTTTTTTTTTTAGATAATCCGAGGGAAACAATGGTCGGTGGCAGCAAATGCCAAATCTTCTAAATCCTGCATTTGCAGCATTTGGGATATCCAGGATTTGGCATTTAAGTGCCAAATACAGGCTCGCAAACAGAGCCTTGCATTTGCCGAAGGTTGAACAGAAAACCAAAAGAGGATAAGGAAATGGATATCGCTTCTATGTGATATATTCAATTAAAAACCAATAGAATAATTCATGGTCCATACATATCTAATTTGACTAATATCTAACAGGGAAGGTGCGCATTCATATTGTTGCCGAAATGATCAATCGCCAGCTTGTATGACAATGATTGGATCTCTGAAAGCCATATTATATAATTTTAGTGGCCACCCTCATTACTCTTACCGGGTTCACATTTGATGAATCATGATGGTGTGACATGGCAACAACATTATCTGAAGCTTCTAAAAAACCTTGAAAGTTTGCTCCAAACTATTTTGAAGTGCATGGGAAGCTTGCTTTCTCAAATGTAAATTTGATTTTTTGCTGATATATATTAGAATTGCACTTTTTCTTATTAGAAAATCTTTTTTAAAACTATTATCACTATAGGAAATAATATATTTATTGGCGCATCAGTAAAAGATCATTTTCATTGGCGCTAATATATTTAGTGCCAGTGAAAAAGTAAGTTATACTGGTGCCAAACATAGGGCACCAATATGATAAATTTTCTCCGGCGCACAGAGGAAGTGCGCCAATAAAAAAAACAAGATTTAAAAAAAATTGACTTCAAAAACATTCACGCTCTCTCTCCCTCTCTCTGTCGCTCTTTGTGTTCACCAGCCACCACTGGCAGCTCTCTCTTTCTGTCTCTCGATGATCTCTCTCCTTCTCTCTATGTTCACCGGCAACCACTGCCGTTAGCACCTCCCTCTCTCTCTCTACTCTCTCTCTCTCTCCCTCACTCTATCTTCATTGACTATCTATGCCAGCCAATAACTTGTTCTCTTTGTCTCTCTCCTTTCTGTTCATCGACCACTGTTATCGTCGGCTCTCGCTCCTACTGCCTGCCACCACTAACAAGGTAATTTTTTCAATTTTTGTAATTTTTAATTTTAGAGTTTTTTATATTTTAATTGCTAATTTATAAATTTATTTAGTAAAAGTATACAAAATATGTTTTTTTCTTATAATTGATTTAGATTTTAGGGGTTTTGAATTTTAATTCTTAATTTTGTAATTTATTTAGTAAATGCCAACTAAATTTGTTATTTTTCTTATATATGGTTTATACTTTAGGTGTTTTGAATTTTAATTCATAATTTTGCAATTTATTTAGTAAATGTCAACTAAATCTATTTTTTTCTTATATATGGTTTATATTTTAGAGGTTTTGCATTTTAATTCTTAATTTTGTAATCCATTTAGTGAAAGCGTGCTAAATATGTAAAATTTTTCTAATATATGATTTAGATTTTAGGGATTTTGTATTTTAATTCTTTATTTTGTAATCCATTTAGTGAAATCATGCTAAATCTATGATTTTTTTCTAATATATGATTTAGATTTTAAGGGCTTTGCATTTTAATTTCTAAATTTATAATTTATTTAGTGAATGCATGCTAAATATATATTTTTTCTTATATAGGGATTTTGCATTTTAATTCTTAATTTTGTGTTCTATTTAGTGAAAACACAGGATAATGCATGCTAAATCTATTTTTTTATTGTATATGATTTAGATTTTAAGAATTTTGCATTTTAGTTCATAGACTAGTATCATCACAAGCATCGATGCAGGAATCTAAAACACCTGCTAAGTCATTAAGTGTTTAATATGTCATATTGACAATGTAGTGTTGTTTATGGTAACTTACAAATTATCAATACATGTCTTTTTAATGTAGTAGCTTGGAGGACAAGAGGGCGTACACGAGTTTTGGCTACCGTAGGCCTGCGCTCGTGGCAGAAGCATAAGGTTGTCATTAATAATTATGGACAACTCATAGTGTGAGAGACACAATACCTTAGTAGCTTCATAAGAACCATCACACGAGATTCTTATCAGATACCTTCACATTTTTTTACCTAGCGTGCATTACCACATTCTTACAAGGAGGAGGGTTAGGCTTCAGTTCTGGCATATATACTTCTTATATATATATTGTAATTATTTTGATCTTTAACATTTTTTTTTCTTCAACAATAAATAAGATACATATATTGGCAATGTATGAAAAATATAAAATTTTAGAGATGATGAAAGAATGCGTATTGAAAGAATACACTAGAGCTATTAGAAACTTCATGTTTGAGCTTACGATGATCTACAAGCAACATAGTACTCTCGAGGAGCGCCTCACTACACGTTCACCTTGCATCCCTGATAATCAGTGGGAATATTTGATGCATTATTTTGATTCTTGTCAATTGAAGGTTTATATTTTTCATTATATGTTAATGTTGTATACATTCATTATATCCGATTGTAATAGTATATATATATATCGCACTTACATGTCTTTGTAGGCGTTAAGTACAAAAATACAACAAATCATGCCCAATAAAAATTTTTGTATACTACAGGCACAAAGAGTTTTGCACGATATCGAGAAGAGAATGTATGTACAATATTTTATATGGTTGTCATTCATGTATATGACTTTACACTTTTTAATAATATTCCATTTATTTCTAGGTTAGTGATGATGGAACAAAGCTTTCTTGAGGGCAGATGTTTTGTATGACTTATACCAGCCAAAAATCTGAGTCTGTCAGTGAGGAAACAAATCAAGTGATGATAAGTCCTATTTGCTTTATTAAGGCTTATTGTTATTTATAGAAGAATTATATATAAAAATAAAATATGTGATTCTGATTGAATTAATATATTGTCTTGTAGACGGAGATCAGAGACGAAATAGCCTAGTTATCTCAGATGTCAAATGCAACCTTGAACGGCCCATCACAAGGGGATGACCTATCTCATGTTTTTAGACTAAAAAAATATAGACATGTACGGATGTTTGGTACAAGGGTGTCCAATAAGAAAGTATTCAATGTAGGTCCAAGCCAAACAAAACTTTTGCATCAAAACACTTGCGTTTCACGACAAGATAGATGTAATGAAAGAACAACTCACAAGTTGGGAATCTAAGGTAGTAGGGTTGAAGGAGCTATCATTGAAAATGATAACCAACAATCAATCAAGTTTCTCACAATCTCCTTAGGTAGGTTGATATAACTAAAGATTTTAATACTATACATGAATTTATATTTGGTTATATATATATATATATATATATATATATATATATATATATATATATATATATATATATATATATATATATATATATATATATAATTCTTTTATCTATGTTTATTTGCAAGCCTTGTATATAAGCGTGGTGCACTTTCAGTTTTGAGACTGTCTCTTCTTCATGTAATTCATACACTTTTAATCTGTATATATTTAAAACAAAACTTATTTTTGTTATTATTTGACATTATTTATATGTAGCAATGTTTCTATATTGGTTTGAATATATGCATGAACTTTCAGACTATCTCCTCTTTATGAATAATTTTTTTCATAGCGGGTTGAATATGTGCATGATGAAGTTATGAAGGGTTGGAGTTATGTATGTGTATATATAAATGTTGGAGTTATGGAGGGTTGAAGTTATGGAGTATTGAATGAAGATAATTGTGTGTTTATGTATGTATATATGGTGTATTTCTTGCAATATTTCATACATGAATGTTGAAGTTATGGAGGGTTGAATGAAGATGGTTGTGTGTTTATGTATGTGTATATATTTGTATTTCTTATAAAGTTTCATATGTGAATGTTGGAGTTATGGAGTGTTTGGTGATGAATGAATGAATGATTGTAAGAGTTGATTCATATTGAATGAAAAATATCAATATATATAAAAGTTGATTCATTTAGAATGAATAAAACAAATGGGCAGGTTTAGTTTGAATGAATGTACGTAGGTTTTAAACATGCATTTAAATCAAACATAGATTTTATTAACATCTTTTTATGTTTGCTAAATAGTTTAAGCTTCACGCATAAGGCATTCTTTATGGAGTAAGGATCATGTCCAAGTAGACTAAGCTACTATGGCCCTTTCATCCTCATTCATCCTTAAGATGTATGGCACCTAAAAACCAACCCAGCTAAGTCCTCCACACGTGGATGGGCCCCACAAGGTTTTTCAATGCCATTTGTTGTTTAGATAAGCGGCATCAAGGGCTGAAAATGGACAGTCACAAATATTTTAATATATCAAAGTGTTGTATAGATTATGGGTGTCGTTTATCCCCTGGATGAACGGTGGTAGGGAACCTTAAATAGTTTTCTGGTATAAGGTGTCATGGACATGATCCACCCTCTTTATGTGTTTCATTCTTGCTTCATTTATTTTTTTTTGTTTAATGAAAAGTGGGTGAAAATTTCATGAGCGTGTGAAGCAGCCACAAGATTCACAACTACTACGTTTTGGATAGATATCATGAATGCATGTTGATCGGATTTTTGTAAGTGCTATTTTAAAACATCATTTTATCGTTGAAAGCGTTTTGGAAAATCACCAATCAAGTAATAAAACCAACTTTTCACTTTCGTGGTGAGTACGGATCGATCTACAGGGAACGAGATACGCTCAAATTAAATCTAAACTTTGCATTTTATTGATATTGAACTTGTTCAATTACAGAGGATAATACAATGAAAACTAAATTGAATAAGTTATAAAAGAAAAGAGAAAATGATGAGATGAATCCAAAGCTTTATGGAGTATGCTAGGAGCTGCAACTTTGTATCACCTGCAAAACACAAAAACGAAGTTAGTTAAACTAACTCAGTGATTTTACAAATAACTAAGTCTATGTTAATACTAAAGTTAGCTAATAATCTAATTTATACGTAAATGAGCAATTACTCGAGTTAATTCCCTAAACTAATTATTCTAACACTGCAATCAACTCAGGACTAATATTAAAAATTGATAAAATACTAAAAATCAAAGTTAGAACAACTACGTGAACTAGAAAAAGATAATTATACTCCTACGCAACCCTAAACCCTATTTTTTGATAAACTTATAGAAAATGAACAGTGGACGGCTCAAACAGATTCCGATTGGAGTGATTTTTGTTCTGTTGTATTCAAACAGAAAACAACTTACCCTAAGGCTGTACTCAAACACAAAACGCAGAAAATGAAAATCAATACACATGCATATTGGGTTTTATCTAAAAGCAAGAGGAAAGGGAAGACATACCGCACATTGGGGTTGTCCGACGAATGGGGAGATAGAGGGTGAGCGAAATCTGCCTCAGAGTTGCGCCTAAAGGGCCCTCGATGGTGCTGGAACTGTTCTCTTTGTTGCTACTCGCTGGAAGGGGCAAAATGGAGGTACCCTGAATGTGACATGTTGGACAATGGTGAAGAGAGCCAGATGGAGATAGGGTCGGCTGGCTGTGAAGCGGCAGACAACACCCCTTCCACAGCTGGTGCACTCCACGTTGCTGCTGCTACCTGCAAAAGAGCATGGACCATTAGTTCCAGCAAGGGGAGAAGAAGGAAAGTTATGAAAAAGAAGAGAAATGAAGGGGCAATAATGGCAGCTCTAATGGAGTTTGCAAAAATTTCAGCAAACTCAAAGGGAGGAGGAAGAAGGAGGGGGCGACTAGACAACTAAGGAAGAAGGGGCTGGAAGGAGAGTCGGGCTGTAGGGGCACAAATTCCAAGGCAGAGATGCCCTTCTAGGGTTTCTGCTTCATTTTTATAGACAAAACACCCTTTTCTGAAAATTCCAAAAAAAAAGATTAAAATGCACTTATTGGCTAGGCGCATTTTCTGGAAGGGTTTTTAGCAAAATATTGAAAAAATGGGTTTGGGTCTGAAATTGTTTGGATTTGGTGTGATTTGCATTGATCCATGACCCAAATTGGCCATTTGGATCCAGTTTGACCCGTTTTGCCCCAAGGTCTGACCCGCTACACTGTAAATGCTATATCTCTCTTGTTTTAAGTCCGATTCGAATGAAATTAGAACCATAGCTCAATGACATCTAAATGCATCTAAGTGAAGGTTTTAAACCTATAAATGATGTATTTATGCAATAAAGAATATATTATCATTACAAGTAATTAACACATCATCAAATACCCCCTTACTAGAATAATTGTTAATCCCTAGCAATATACCCTACCCTTGCGTTAAAGATATGGACTACCCGAATAAAATACAAATCTTAGTAAGCAACAAACTCACTTTTATAGGAATCACGGTTGCATTTAGCTTATGCAACAAGCCCTTTTTGAACCTCTAGCTTACCCCAGTGGACGAGCAAGGTCTCGTGAGGGTTTGTAGAGATGCTACCCAAAAACATCAGATATCATGCTGAAATTTAAATTTTTCTTCTTAAATGCTAGGCAATTCCAGAAATCAATTTTTAGCAAACCTTTCATGTAATTTTCACTCTCAGAACACAATTAGAGGTTCTATGCCTCCACGATAAAAATCTTCCTTTCACTCTTTTAAAAATCATATTTATCTATCATTGTTTCTCAGAAATTCATGTATTGTCATGTTATTGTTCATTTTTCATCACTTGTATCTTTTTCTGCATAGGCTTTCATTCTACTTCTAAGTAATGAATTTTCTTTATATTAAGCTATCGTTTTCTTTTTCATTGGATTTTCAATTTTTCCAATCTTTCAGATTTTTTTCTTTTCATTTCATTTGATATCTTGTGTGTGGTTTGCTTTTGTGCTCGGTTCAATGTTATTGCCTTCTTATACCACTATTTGTATATCGAGGGCGTTAACTACGCACAAAAGTGACTTCCTTCATTTATCCCTTTGACATGAGGTTCAGACACTTCAACTTGTGTCTGATTTCAGCTTCTAAGGCTCACGAAGTTCTCACTTTCCTTTTTGAATGAAATTCAAACGCTTTAACTTGCATCTGAACTCATCTTACTCGGGATTGTGAAATTATCCAAACAACCTAACGCAGGCCCTTTTCTTTTGAGCTCGAGCTTTTTCTTATATTTTTCATTTACTTAGGAGTTTATTTCAACCTGTACTTTCTTATACTTTGTGATTCAAAATTATCTTTTTACATTAAAATACAGTCTTTTCTTTGAAATTCACATAAATACTCTCTTTTTAGCTTTGTTCAGAAAAAAATTTCCTCATGAGGCTTCTAAAAATTTCTAACATGTCAGATTATGTCAAAAACATTCATCTATGCTAAAAAAAATTCTGAAATGCCTAAATTATGAGTCTTAGCTACTGAAACAGGATAAATGAAAGAAATGGTGTGTATCTACTGAACCACCACCCCATGCTTGAATGACACTGTCCCTAGTGGCATGCAGAGATATAAAAATGCCATGTAGATGCCCACTAAAAGAACTTGAAATCAAGGCAGGAGAACGGATAAATACAACCTGATATGCAGGGCCTCTTGAGCTGATTCTTGACTGGATCATGCTCCACCACTAAGCATATGTCGATGCTCAGTTTTCAGCTGACCTAATCGATTGTCTGCTCTAAAAGCCATGTCCTAAATTCAATAACCTATACTCACACATTAAATGTCAAATAAGCTGGCATGAATCAAAGCAAATGTAAGCTCATATGAAATCAAATAACAAAACAAAATTAAAAATAAATGCTAACTGAAAATCCTAATTCTAGTATATACATAAAATACACTGTCTCTGCTCAGCTAATGTCCTATTCTTCAATGGAATTCTGGCATGTGCAGTTCGGAAGCCATAACTTCCTTTCCCTTAGGATTCATCACCGGTTGGCTTGGCAGATTACCCTCGGTCCTCCTCGTCAAAGCATCTGCCAAATGACCCATCTGTGTTTCAAGCTTGGCTATTGAATGGGTATGGGAGTTGAGCAACTGATTATACTTCTCCAAAGCGGTTTGACTAGAGGTTTTCACTTCCTGCAATGCTTGAAGAATCTTCTCTTCAAAAGACGACTGTGTTGTCTCCTGAGGAGCAGCCATAGAAAGGGTAGGAGGGGGTTGGGGATAATTCGGCCTCTGATATGACTGAATGAACGTATTAAGCCTAACCTGGAGATATGGAGTGGTATGGACTGGGGCTTGTTGATTTTTCCATGAAAAATTTGGATGATTTCGCCAACTCAGATTATATGTAGATGAAAATGGGTCATGTAAGAGCTTGGTGAATCCCTGAGCAGCCTGAACTTGTTCATGAACACATTCAGGGTACTGAGCTGCCGAAGGGCACTCAGTGACAGAATGTGTCGGGCTGACACAGAGAGCACAAACCTGATGGATGGGGGGTGGGCCCGCGAGAAGTCGATCCAGCTTCTACGAAAGCATATTGTAAACACCCCAAATTTTCACCCTCATCGAGTGTTCACACTTCATATATCATTGCAATATCATTGCATGCATTTGATATGTCATTTCATTACATTGCATTGCATAACATTGCAAGTCATTACATCTCATTATCAAGATCCAGAACTCTTGTTTTTCAGAATATTAATCCAGATTCCAGCTTTAAAACTTTTCTTTTGAAGTCAATTTCAAAACCTGGGTTTTTAATCAACATTCTGTCATTTGCCAACCCCCAGGACCTTATATTTTAAAATGTTTTTCTCAGAAAACAAGCTGGATTCGTTTTAAACTCAATTTTTAATTGATTTCAATTCTCAGATGAGGACCGTTTAGGTGGTGTCGCTTCTGGATTCCTTCACTTATCAAATTTCTCAAAAATTTTAGAGTCTTAGTTGGATCAGGACTCTGTATTTTCATCTTTTTAAAACATTTTCAAAACTCCATTCTGATTTTAAACCAGTTGTGGTCATATCCTTGCCCATTCTCATAATTTTTTGCTAAAATTTCATAATCCCAGTCCAATCAGAACTCTTTTTCCAAAATCCTAGTCGGATCAGGACTCTTTTTTCAGAGTCCTAATCGGGTTAGAACTCTACCTTTTATTATCTTTTTTACCTGTTTTTGAGAAAACCTATCAAAATCCTTTATTTTTGGCCAAAATTTTAGAGTCCCAGTCAAATTAGGACTCTTTCTCAGAGTCCTAATTGAATCAGGACTCTATCCCTATTTCATTCGTTATTCCTGATTCTCACTTGTTTTCAAAACCTTTTCATCTGATTTTCAAAATCTTCCATTTTAGCCAAAACTTCAGAATTTTAGTCGGATTAGGACTCTTCCTCATAGTTGCAGTTGGATCAGGACTCTATCTTTCATCGTTATTCTTACCTGTTTTTAATCAAATCTTTCAAAGAAAAGTCCAAAAAATTAGGGTCTTAGTTGAACCAGGACTCTGTTTGAAGAGTCCTAGTTGCATCAGGACTCTGACCTTGATTTAAATTTTGAGAAAATCTTTCAAAAATCCTTTTATTTATCCCTTCAGAAATCAAAATTGTTATACATTTATCATGGAATTTCAAAATTCTGAGGTTTTATCCCAGAGTCCTGATCGAATCAGGACTCTACCCAAAGTTTGTTTTCTCACTTCATTTTCATTGGTTTTCAAAAGCTTTATCTAAATCTCATCATTTGTTTCTCAGAAAACCAAGATTTTAGAGTCATAGTCGAATTAGGACTCTTCTTCAGAGTCCTAATCAGATCAGGACTCTGAACCAAACTTCAATTCTATCTTGTTTTCACTTGTTTTTCAAAATTCTCTTATTTGTTATCTCAGAAAATCCAAAATTCTGAGAGTCCTAGTCCAATCAAGACTCTGTCCCCAGAATCCCAGTTGGATCAGACTCTATTTTATTTCAATATTTGTTATTGTTTTCACTGTTTTCACAAGTTCTTTCATCTGTTTTTCAGAAAATACCAAAAAAATCTAGAGTTTCAGTCCGATCAGGACTCCGTCACAGAGTCCTAATCCAGTCAGGAGTCTATTGTAGAGTCTATTTTTACTTTCATTTTTACTCTTTTCCATTTGTTTTTCAAAAATTAGGTAATTTTGTAGAGTCTCAGTTGATTCAGAACTCTATTTCAGAGTTTCGGTTGAGTTAGGACTCTAACCCTGACTTCATTTTTTGCCTTATTTTACCATTTTTGATAAAATCTTTCAAAAAACTCCTTCATTTGGCTTTTAAAATCCAAAATCTCAGAGTCCTAATTGGTTCAAGACTCTGGTACAGAGTTCCAGTTCACTTAGAACTCTATTTTCAAAACTTTGAATTTCAACTATTGATTTTAACCCTTTTTAAAGCCATTTTTAGTATTTATTTCACATTTTTCAAAACTTCGATGGGGCTCCCCCTCGGTTGGCACCATATCCAAAAGAGTTCTGAATCAGTCAAAACTCTGTACCATTTTAAAACTTTCAATCTCAAAGTCTACTTTTGAATCTCTTTTGAAAACCCTCTCATTTTCAAGTTTTGAAATTGTTTTTGAAAATTCAAGTGGGGCCCACTCAGAGTGGTGTCACATTTGAAGAAGTCAGGGTTAGACCAGGGTTAGTCAGTGTCCTAGTTAGTTTAGAGGTTTTGAAGAGTCAAAAATAATTTTGAAAATCCATTTTATTTAAGTTTTAAACCATTGGTTTTTAAAGGTTTTAAATTCAAGTTTTAAAAACCAAATGTGGGCCCACACTAGGTGGTGCCACATTTGGACTTTCTAGGGTTTAATTAGGGATTAATTAGAGTCCATTTAGGTTAGAATCCTCTAGGAAAATCGTTGGTTATTAATGGATTTATTAGAAAAAATCCTGAAAAAAAGAAAAACCTCTTAATTAACCCTAATTAAGTGACTCTTTGAAAATCTATAAAAAGGGGAACTTCAAGAGGTCAAAAGGGGGTTGTTTTTCTCTCAATTTTTTGTGGTCTCCCTCCTCTCTCCATCACCTCTTCTTCCTCTATTGAAGTTGTGTAAACACCCTAAATTTTCCTCATCCATTCTCAAACAACCCTCCTCGTGCGGTGTCAACCCTGTTAGGTCAGTGTAGGAGTCAAACCCTAAGTTTGTGTCAGAAAACTACCATTTTACCCACTTTCATTAAGAAAAATACTATTTTACCCCTAGTTCATCCCGGACCTCAGTCGGTCAGAGTCAACCAGGCTCATTGGTCAGTTCAAAACAGTTAAAATATCAGTCATTTCAAGCTCATCTGAGCTCATAGTGAGAAGGCCATTTTCATTTCTGACAATTCCTGCCAAAATGGGATCATTTCTTCATAAATGAACTCATTTCTTACTCAAATCTAAGTCAATTGTCGATGAGTCAGTCATTCACAGTCAGTCATATTTTCCAGAGTCTAGCTTGAGCTCACCAGGAGTTCAAGCGCTCTAGTTTCAGTTCAAAACCATTTGTAAGAGTCCAGGAGCCCATTTTAGCCCATTTTAGCTCATTCAGCTGAAATTGAGTTGAATTCAGTAAGTTGAGCTAATGTTCGAGCTTTGATTTTAGTTCATGTCAGTATAACTGATCTTTGTTCTAGCTCAAACCCAGCTCAAATTCGTAATTCACTTCACTCTAGTGACCATTCCGTACCATTTCTCTAAAAATGACAGTTTTTCTTGTAAATTTAGTGGGAAAGGTCAGTTGAGTCAGTGTCTGATCAGTTCACTTGAGTTCTGAAACTCTAAAACTCAGCTCAATCCAGCTCATTTCAGTTCAATTCAGCTTAGACCCTAATTTCCAGTGTCACTCTAGCTCGGTAGGGCCTGAAAACCATTTCTTCAACTATTTTGCAAATTTTGTCAATTTTAACACTTTCTAAATTGGTACAACTGCCAATCGGGGTCTAACATCCAAAATTCTTCATTCAGGGTCTACATTTCGCAAAGCATTTCATATCATTTCTCATCATTTCTCAGCATTTCATGACATTTCATCACATTTTATTCCATTTTCGAAGTCCAGAACTCCACTTTTATAAATTTCAATCCAGGTCGAGTTTTCATAAATCAATTTCAAACCCCGGGTTTCCAAAATTGACATTTTTACCCCCCGAAGTCTAAATTTGGAATTATTTTCTCGAGAAAAATAATATGGATTTATTTCAAACTCAAATTTTCAAATTCTATACTGGATTTGCTTCGCAACGGGGTATTGAACTTCAAAATCCGAGCTCATTTCAAAAACTGCCAAAAATAGCTTGTTTCGTCTGAAAATTTTCTAAAAAGACTATTTTACCCCTCTAATCATCAAAATGAATTTCAAAAGTGGAATTTGGACCTGCTCTGAGATGGCTCATCCATTTGCATTTTTCGTTTTAATTTATATATAAAAAAACAGAAAAAAAAATTACCTTTTATTTATTTTCTTTATTTTATTTATTTTCATTATTTTTTTATTTTAATTTATTTTATTTTATTTATCTAAGGTGGGACCCACAAAGGGGTCGACCAGCAGCCCTCTCCCTTCCTCTTTCTTTCTTTTTTCCTTCTCCCTTCTCTTTCTTCTTCTTCTTCTTTCTTTCCTTTTCTCTTTCTTCTTCTTCCTTTTTTTTTCCTTTTTCCTTTTTCCCTTTCTTTCCTTCTTTTCTTCCCTTCCCTTCCTTCCTTTCCCTATTCTTCATCCATTCACGTAAAGGGTCTTCTCTCCCTTCTTGATTGATTCATTAAACCCTAGGTAAGGACCAATTAAAAACCTAAGTTTTTCTCTTGGAAAAAAAAACACAAGACTCTCTCACGGCTGCCTCTCTCTCTCTCTCTCTCTCTCTCTCTCTCTCTCTCTCTCTCTCTCTCTCTCTCTCTCTCCTTTGGCAGCAGACCTCATTGCTTCACCTCTTCCAGCCATCCCCTTCAAGTGTGTAGCAGCAGCTTTCAGCCATCCCCTTCTCACTCCACCACCAGCTGGACCTCCTTCCTCCAACCATCTCCATCCTTCCTTTGGCAACAGCTCCACCAGCAGCCATATCTTGACAGCAACTTCATCTCCACCATTGGCAGCCACAGCAACTACTTCTAGCCCTCCTCACAGCCACCAGCGCCATCACTAAAGTGGCTATCTTTTTCATTCAACCTTCAGGTTGCAACCCCTCATGGATCCAACCTTCAACCTTCAAGATATGTAGCCTTCCCTCTTGCTCCAACTGCAACAAACTTCAACGATTACCAACTGACCCCCAAGGTAAGTCATCCATCTTCAAGGATAAGTCATCCGATGGAAGTTTCAAGTATGGTTTCCATGAAAAGGGTGTGTAACCAAATCAAAATCTGGGTTAACTGTGGTGTAAGAGGCCCCTTTATGGTTTGAAATAAAAACAAATAAGAAAACACCCATTTTTTATGCGTCGGCTAAGTGAATGGCGAGATCCATCCTTTCGATGGATTGGGTCTCCCGTTGTTAGCCAAACATCAAATGAAGCATCATGCCTCTCAAATGTGTTTCATTTTTTTTGTTAGCATCATCGTATAGGTTTTATATTTCTCTTTATTTAGCATTGCATTTAGATTTGCTTCTTAGTCATGCATTCATTTTCAATTTTATTAACATCTAATGGTTGATTCATAAGTTTTTCACTTAGATATAAAATCCAGTTATGATTTTATGTTTATCTTTTAATCAATAAATCTTAATTTTTTGCGGTAGATGCATCCATGTGTTATTGATGTCCTGTCAAAAGTTTGAATTTATTTGGGTTTCGGAACCGTCAAAAACAAACCGAATTCCAAACTAGGATTTCACATTTTCACAATTTTTAATTTCTGCTTTAGCAGACAAAAACCTCCAAAATCACCCTTATGGGAGATTTGGATCTTTCTCTAAAAATCACAGTAGATTTACGGTGGAATCTACTAATTATCTGGAAATTTTGAGATCTTTACAAGTATATTAGACCTCTGTTAAAAATCGATTTTCCCAGACCCCTAGGAAAATCTCGATTTTTCCTTGTCAGGGTATAGACAGACTCTAATGTGCTGTGTCTGCTTAACTTGTAGCCCGAATTCAAAAACTTTCAACACAAAAGTTTTTCCTAACCTATTTTCCTTTCATTTACCAAAATTTGGGAATTTTTAGGATTGTACAAGTATTTTTCCTAAAATTATCTTTTCTGTCTGACAAATTCCAATATCCAACAACTCCAGAGATTTGGGTCTCTGATAACAGTGTGCCCATTTACAATCCGTAACCTGAATCCCAATGATGAGAAAATATGAAATTTGCCTCTGTCTGTAAGGGACATTTTACCACAATTCCAGCCATTTTTCCATCCGTCTGCTATTTTTCCCACATTTTCTACCAAAACCTGTCTGTTTGCCCTAAATTCTAGAGTCGCTGGATTTTGATCTGACTTTTCGAAGTTGTACAGATTCTACCATAGGTCAAAACCAAAATGTGTAAAAATAAAAAATGTTTTCCTAACTTTTATCTGTCACCCCATAAAATTTGGGAAAGTTTTATGGAAGTTTGATATCCGAAATCTCATTTAGAATCAACATTTTATGCAAAATTTTAATTTTTTAGGATTTTTAGCTATTTTCCATATTAAGAAAATAATAAAAAAATATATTTTTGATTTTATTCTGTTTCTAAGGTTAGTCTAGGTGTCCATATCAAATTTAGCTCAATTCCAAGTCCATTTGCTATATATGTTAGTTTATCTTTAAATTCAGAAGTAAAAATCAGGCGAAAATCAAGTTAAATTTGATATTTTATGATATTTTTGTCATTTTAGGGTTTCATTCATATAAATAAGCATGTCATATCATATTAGGATTAATTTCAATCTCATTTGCATTTTAATTTTCCATATTTGCAAAAAAATAACAAAAAAATAGATTTTCGATTCTATTCTGTTTCTAGGGTTAGTCTAGGTGTCCATGCCAAATTTAGCTCAATTCCAAGTCCATTTGCTATATATGTTAGTTTATCTTTAAATTTAGAAGCGAAAATCAGGATAAAATTAAGTTAAATTTGATATTTTATGATATTTTTGCCATTTTAGGGTTTCATTCATATAAATAAGCATGTCATATCATATTAGGGTTAATTTCAATCTCATTTGCATTTCAATTTTTCATTTTTGCAAAAATTATTTCAGAAAACCCTGGTTTCAATGCCATAGTCTTGTTATCAGGGGCATTTTGGTCATTTTGACCATAATTTCGAAATTTCAATCTTTAATTCCATAAATTTTTATGCATATCATCATATTTCATCATATTATGTTTGATTTATTTTATTTAATTTTCAAAATTCCAAAATTTACAAAAATTCTTTCAGAAAACCCTGATTTCAAGGTCATCATGGGCATTTTGGTCATTTTGACCCCAATTTCGAATTTCCAAGTTTATTTTCAAAATTTATTCATTATTTATCATGTTTATATCAAAGGGGGTATGATTTTGGGTTTATATCTGAATAATATCCGATAATTTCCAATATTTGGATAAATTAAGAAAAACCTATATTTTTGTGCTAACATTGTTTTCTAGTTTTGCGGGAATATTCAAGAAGAAGACTTAGTTTTAATCTTTTATTTCAATTTAATGTAACATCAAATGCAATAATTTAGAATAAGAGTTATTTTTCTGCTTAGAATAGGACTGCATTGCATATAGTTTAATTTCAGCAATTTTCAATATTTGATGTATCATTCATGCACATTTTTCCAAATTCACTATGGTTGACACGAATGGCACGTGCACAAAGCTCTTATGGAGTTTATAAACTCGGTGGGATTCGTATTTATGGTCATAGTCAAAATACGAAGAAAACCAATATTTATGATCTTCATATTAGCCACATTCAGCCTACACTCTTAGTCTAACTTCAAAAATGCACTGCATTTCTCAAATTTTCAAAAGAATTTTCTCAATTCCTCAATGAAACTCCCTTTCAAATTCATTCATTCATTCAATTTGCATCATTTTTAAAATCATTTCCCAATTCTATTTAAAAAAAATCAATTTTCCCAAGAATTTCCAAGTCTTTCTCAGGATCTGATTTTCTCAGAATCCTAAGTTTTCACATGAAACTTCAAAGTATTTCCCAAGTTCAAATAAAGATTTTCCAACGTTTTAAAATTCTCAAATTTCAAAATCTCAAGTTTTCAGAAATCGATTTTCTCAAAGATTTAATTTTCCTGAGAATCCATTTTCCATTTCTAAATCATTTTCCAATGAGCTTTCTAGATTTTCTCAGAATTTTCAAATCCATTTCCTCAGAAAAGCAATCTAAATCTCAAAATCGATTTTCCAAAGTTCAAGTTTTCCTGAGTATTCATTTTTTAATACAAATTTTTGTTTTCCAATGAACTTCAATGATTTTCCCAGGAATTCAATTTTCAAGTACTTTTCCAATCATTTTCTAAGCATATTTCAACTTTCCAAGCAAACATCATCCTTTCAAAACTTGCATCTTTTCAAAATTCCATAGCACATGCATGATTCTTTGTGCATTCTAGGAAAATAAAGCATAATTTAGATAATTTAACTTAGTCAAAGCATACATTTGATCCTTGGTTCAATTACCCTAGGTAAAGGCGCCAGGAACTGTTGAACCTCGTACCGACAGGCGGATCCTATTCCACGGAATTTTCTCGCAAATTTTTAAAACGGAGGCGAGTAATTTCAAAAACCATTTTCAAAACTTTGGTCAAGTTTGACTCGCAGAATCATTTCTCTCACTCTCGCAGAGGGAGGGAGGAAAAATTTTGCTATGATAACAAGCTACAACCCCAAAGTGAGTTTTTTTAACATTATTTTATTATTTTTTATGATTTTTCAATAGATTTCACCATGAAAACTCTTGTGTTCATGGATTTAACCATAGATTTTATCCAAGAACCCCAAAATTGACCCAAAAAGATGATCTAACTCAGTTTGAGGGTGATGTAAAGGATTCTAATCCATTAGAATCGATGTGAGGTATGCTTTTCATGTTGTTAACCAAGAAAACATGAGATTTATCAAATTAAATGGATTAAATCCATGATTTCAAAGGTGAAAGCAATTCCAGCCATGGATCCCTATTTTATTTTTATTTTTTAGCATATTATTGTTTATTTCATGTATTACAACATCAAAATAGGATTCGTTTTAATGTTTATATATATATATTTATTGTTTTCATTAAATAAATCATGTTTTATTAGGGTTTCTTAGATTTCTGCATGTTTTAATCTTGGATTCATAGAAATCATGTCAGTTCATATTGAAATACTCGTTAGAAATTACTTATTTTTTTATATGTGATACATGGACATGTCATTGAGGTTCTGTAAACAAAGAAGATGTTTTGGGATTCGGGAACCCTGTCAGAAAAATAAAAGATTGAATCATGATTTTCAATCGTTAAAATCGTTATTGAAATTCATAGGTAACTTGCAGTTGCGTTATTTCTTTCACCCGATATCTGATTCGAGATTCGTAAAATGCAGTGGCTTTGTATTGATGTAAGATATTTACTGTAAAATTTTCATAATTTTTTGCCTCTGTTTGGTATTTTTCCTCTGTTAGAAAGTCGGATCCATGTTTTAAAACTCGTTATGATTTATCAAAACCCTAATCTGACTTGTACTGATCATAGATCTTCAACCGTAGATCTGATTCATAATCTATAAAAAAAAAAGATCATTATTTTTCTGTCTAATATTCACTGCTGAAATTTCAGAAATTTTTGATTAAGTCTGCTATTTATTTGTGTATTTTCAACCGAAAGTACCTATTTTAATTAATTTTATATTCGTTATATGTAAGTCCAGATTGCCGGAAAGATATCTCCCTCATCGAAGATGATTTTTCTTATCTGCAAAAAGGATATTCTTTGTTTTTCTGATATTTTTGTCTCTGTAAATTTTCAGGAATTTAT
The DNA here is from genome assembly GCF_984573655.1 of Nuphar pumila. Lineage (NCBI taxonomy): Eukaryota > Viridiplantae > Streptophyta > Magnoliopsida > Nymphaeales > Nymphaeaceae > Nuphar > Nuphar pumila. The sequence goes on from NC_143253.1 coordinate 137,913,622, forward strand.
ATGGTATATTGCCCCTGATTCGAGTCTAACACCGAAACTGGTACATATCCGTGGGCAAAAATAGCAAATTTTATGATTTTATGCAAATTCTGAATTAAAATTTTTTTGTCAAAATTGAATTTTTTTGTTTTCAATTCAATTCTAGGGTTACAAGGATTACACATGCCGATTTTTGTGAATTTTGGATATCATTTGGCGCTTGAATCAATCAAATTCAAAACGGGGTAACCGCAGAATCCCGAAACATTGCCAAAATCATGATTTTCATGATATTTCTTGATTTTCATGTATAAGTTCATGTTTTTAGAGTTTTTTCATGTTTAGAATCATATTAGGACACTTCATGGTCAATTTGGCTGTCATTTGATTTCCTTTAAACCCTAAACCCAAAGTTTTTATCAAAATATTTTCTAAAAAACCCTGATTTCAAGGCCATAGTCTTGCTATCAGGGGCATTTTGGTCATTTGACCTCAATTTGAAAATTCCAAACTTTGTTTTTTTCATTTTTAATCATATCAAATCATCTTTGGTTTAATTTATCCTCATTTGAATTTCAAAAGTTGTATTTTACAAAATATCTTTCTGAAAACCCTCATTTCATGGCCATAGTCTTGCTATCGAGGGCATTTTGGTCATTTTGTTCCCAATTTCGAATTTTCAAATCCCATTTCTATTATTTCTTCAACTTTATTTCATATTTCATTATGTTTATCTCAGAGAATCATGAAAAAAAGCTTATATCTAGAGAAATCCAGTACTTTCCAGATATTACTGGATAAATCTAGAAAAGCCAACATATCTTCACTAACAAGTTTTCTAGTTTTGCAGGGACATTGAAGACTTTATTTTTATGTATTTAAATTCAGTTAGTGATGTAAATTAAATGTAAACTTTGGAATAAGAATTTCAATTTCTGCTTAGATTAGGATTTGCATTGCATATAGTTTAATTCTGCAAATTTTAATATCTGATGAATGCATCATTCATGCATATTTTTTACAAATCCACCATGGTCTACACGAATGGCACATGCACAAGCTCTTAGGGAGTTGACAAACTCGGTGGAATTCGCATTTATGGTCTTAGTCAGAATACGAATGAGACTCAGATTTGTGATCTTCGTATTAGCCACATTCAGCCTACACTCTTAGGCTAACTTTAAAATGCACTGCATTTTTCAAAACTCAAAAGGATTTTCTCAATTCCTCAAAGAAATATCTTTCAAATCCATATCCATTCATTCAATTTGCATCATTTTCTTAATTCAAATTTCAATTTCAATTCAGAGAAATCAATTTTCTCAAAATTTTCTAAGTCTTTTTCAAAAATTGATTTTCTCAAAACTCTGAGCTTTCAAATGGTATTTCAAGTATTTTAAAAGTTCAAAATTCGATTTTTCAAGTTATATATTCAATTTCAAAGTTCAAATTCAGAGAAATCAAGTTTTTCTAAAGTTATTTGAAATTCCTTAGAAATCCATTTTCACAAAACACTTGGATTCTTTGGAAATCGATTTTCATTTTCCTCAAAAATATTCTTTCACCATGATTCACAATTTCCCAAGTGACATCTTTTTCAAGAATTCTCCAAATATTTCAAATCTCAAAGCAAACATCATATTTTTAAATCTACATTTTTAGAAAATTCATAGCACATGTCTGATTCTTTGTGCATTTAGGAAATAGAACATGATTTAGACAAGTTGAGCAAAGCTAAGCACACTTTTGATCCTTGATTCGATTACCCCTAGTAGAGGCGCTAAGAACGGTTGAACCTCGTACCGACAGGCGAGTCTCATTCTTCGGAATTATCCTGCATTTTAAAACATAGGCTAGTTATTTTCAAAAACTTTTTCAAAGGTCAGTTTGACTTGCAAAAAGTAAAATTTTGCGATGATAACACATATCCACTTTGCTTTGCAGCGCAATAGTCAAATCAATCTCAAGAACGCCACCTTTCTTGGAAATGCTGGGTGTGACTGTGGCTCTCTCAGAGCGAGTGGTAGAGGTATGGTGCAATGAGTTCTCAACCAGAGTATTAAATAAGTGTCAGGCCTCATCCTCGCTCTTCAACATGAATGTACCCCCACATGAAGCATCGATCATCTGACGATTCATGTCAGACAATCCATTGTAGAAGCACTACACCAGTTGCCATCTCGGCACCTGGTGGTGAGGGCATTTTCTAAGCAGGTCCTTCATCCTTTCCCACGTTTTATGAAATTGCTCGCCATCTAGTTCTGAGAAACTGGTGATGGCTCATCTGAATTGATTTGTCCTATCGATGGAAAAGTACTTCTTTATAAATTCCTGTTGAAGCTAATCCCATGACCTTATCACTATTGTGTCTAAGGATTTCAGCCAATACTTGGCTTTGTCCTTCAATGAGTATGTGAAGAGGATCAATTTCATAGCATCGCCCTCAAAATTTTGAATCTTCACTGTGGAACAGATTTCGAGGAACTCATCGACGTGCGTATAGGTATCCTCGTGACTAAGGCCATAGAAAGATGGGAGCATCTGAATCCCGCTGGACTTAATCTCATAGTGTGGTGCCCCTACATCGAGTCTCTGAATGCAAGACGCCTGGGTGTACTCCATGGGTAGGAAGTACTCTCTAAGAGGGCGCGTAGAAGCTTCGGGTTCTTGGTCCCCCATTTCAGTTCAGTTTCGAGGAGAATGTAAAATTCTCTCTGGATCCTCAACGAAAAGTTGAAGTGGGACACCCAAATTCCTGTGCCCTTGCATACACTGGAACTATGTTTACATGTGTGCAACGTAACCTAAACTATTTAGTGTCCTAACTATGCAAATAAAAAGAAAAACAGAAACAGTAAGCAATAACAAGAACAAGAACAAGAACAATAATTAAAACTAAATGCAATTAAACTGTGCTAAACATGCTTAAAAAAAATTCAACTACAAAATTAAATATATTCTAAGTATGCTTAAGTACAGAGATAGGCATTCTCGCTAAGTTATCTAGAACTCACTTGTTTAATCGCTGCAGAAGCATGCAAGTATGTGAATCCTAAATACGCAGAACGTGAATCCTATATGTACTTACTACGTTAATCCTATATTTACTAACTAATCCTATTTACTAGAAAATAAAGCAAATATCAACTAATTGCAAACTTAGAATTAAAAGAGTATATACACCGTTCTCCGGCAACGGCGCCAAAAACTTGATCGGATTTTTGTACGTGTTATTTTAAAACATTATTTTATCGTTGAAAGCGTTTTGAAAAATCACCAATCAAGTAATAAAATTGACTTCCCACTTTTGTGGTGAGTACGGATCGATCCACAGGGAACGTGATACGCTCAAATTAAATCTAAACTTTGCATTTTATTGATATTGAACTTGTTCAATTACAGAGGATAATACAATGAAAACTAAATTGAACAAGTTATAAAAGAAAAGAGAAAATGACGAGATGAATCCAAAGCTTTACGAAGTATGCTAGGAGATGCAACTTTGTATCACCTGCAAAACACAAAAATGAAGTTAGTTAAACTAACTCAGTGATTTTAAAAATAACTAAGTCTATGTTAATACTAAAGTTAGCTAATAATCTAATTTATACGTAAATGAGCAATTACCCGAGTTAACTCCCTAAACTAATTATTCTAACACATCAATCAACTCAGAACTAGTATTAGAAACTTGATAAAATACTAAAAACAAAGTTAGAACAACTACGTGAACTAGAAAAAGACAACTATACCCCTACGCAACCCTAAACCCTAATTTCTGATAGACTTATAGAAAATGAACAGTGGATGGCTCAAACGGAGTCCGATTAGAGTGATTTTTGTTCTATTGTATTCCTGTCAGAATCAGAAATTCAATGAAACTTACGGATTTCTGGTATCACTCTGAGAACTCAAGATATAAGCGTCACAAAAATAGCTAGAAACACACAATAGGCCTATCGAGAAAATTGACTGATGCACAGGGCACAAACTATGCGAAAATAAACCCTAAAATGCTAATTATTGAACTAAAATGCATACTCACTAATTTTAAACCTAATGAAATTATTTGTTACAGAAATTATTAAGTATAACAATGAATCCTATACTCGCAAGATAACAAACCCGACTAGACATGCGGTTCTAGCCGGTCTTGACGTAGAAGTCGGGAAACGTTGCGACGAAGACCTAGAATTCAGTAGAGAGCTATTTTAATCTATCTATGATCTATATAAGACTAAATACTACCTAACTAATACATAAAACCATGATGGAACATGAACCTACACAGGAAATTAACAAACCTAGCTTACTATGCAAATAGTAATATTACCTAAGTACAAGTAAACCTAATTAATTGCTAACACACAACTAAAATCATTTGTAAACTTCGTTCAGCAAATAAATCTAAATTGATATTGAATCTATTTACAGGTTAGCAGAAAAAATAACTAAATCTACTACTAAACTACAAGCTTCAACCGAGTATCTCTAATTAAGCACAATACCTAACTTGGCTAATTATGGAAGGGAAACTAATTAATTCTAATGCATCATCCAACTAATTAACACCATATACAGTACTAATTATCATCTACTCATGCTGGAAAAACTGAGAAAATACGGAAATTACACAAACCTAATCTAATGGACAACCCCCCCCAGCCACCTTCCATGGAAACAATAATACTTGATGTTATCATAAAACTAAACGAATTACCTAAATAGAAATCTGTAAAGTACTAATGCTCTGTTTTGAACTAACTTATCAACAACAACTAAATGACTAATGTAATACTACTAACATTCAGAAAAAGCAATCTAATTATTACCTTTGTAAAATGGCTTAAATCCAGTAGACAAAGGCTACTCGATCTTTGGCCTCATGGCTAAGCTATTATTTAAACAAGTGGGCATGACCTACAGCTGCCTACAAAATTCAAGGTAAACTGGAATAGCACGAGATACAACATTGAAACCTGTAGAAGCCCTCAAAGTACCAAGACCTACACTCCCTCGACAATTGCCTAAACTTCTTAAAGTAAAACCACACCTAAATCATGCAAAAATGAAATTGAGCAACCTAAATTTACATCACGCTAAACTAACCTACTAATTACCAGTTAAAACAGCTAAACCTAATACTAACACATAAAATCAACAACTAATACATGTTATTTTACTGAACTAAAATTCAAAATAAAATAGGAATCCTACCTTGAGTGCACCGAACACCTAAATCGGGTAGAATCCCCAACCCGGTTTTGGGTATTTGTGTGCATCTCAAATCAAAACAGAAGTTAAATGCACCATGACATGCTTACAGACTTAAAAACGTACATTAACGTCTAAAAAAAAGATAACTAAGCTATGCTAATTAGGCATATACGCTGAATGAAAGAATTAAAACATAGTGGCTCCAGCCGGCTAGAATTGATCTAGCCGGTTTAAGCATTGAAACAAAATTCAATCCTCTGCATAAAGAAAACCAAAAACAGAATTGGAACAATCAACCTAACTCGATCTATAGTGTGGGTCAACACACCAACAACTTACCCTAAGGCTGTACTCAAACAGAAAACGCAGAAAATGAAAATCAATATACATGCATATTGGGTTTTATCTAAAAGCAAGGGGAAAGGGAAGACATACCGCACATTGGAGTTGTCCGACGAATGGGGAGATAGAGGGTGAGCGGAATCTGCCTTAGAGTTGCGCCTAAAGAGCCCTCAATGGTGCTGGAACTGTTTTCTTTGTTGCTACTCGCTGGAAGGGGCAGAATGGAGGTACCCCAAATGTGGCGTGCTGGACAATGGTGAAGAGAGCCAGATGGAGATAGGGTCGACTGGCTGCGAAGGGACAGACAACACCCCTTCCACAGCCGGTGCACTCCACATTGCTGCTACTACCTGCAAAAGAGCATAGACCATTAGTTCCAGCAAGGAGAGAAGAAGGAAAGTTATGGAAAAGAAGAGAAATGAAGGGGCGACAATGGCAGCTCCAATGGAGTTTGTAGAAATTTCAGCAAACTCAAAGGGAGGAAGAAGAAGGAGGGGGCGATTGGACGGCTGAGGAAGAAGGGGCTAGAAGGAGAATCGGGTTGTAGGGGCATAAATTCCAAGGCAGAGACACCCTTCTAGGGTTTCTTCTTCATTTTTATAGACAAAGCACCCTTTTTTGGAAATTCCAGAAAAAGGATTAAAATGCACTTATTGGCTAGGCACCTTTTCTGGAGGGGGTTTTAGCAAAATGTTGCAAAAATGGGTTTGGGTCTGAAATGGTTTGGATTTGGTGTGATTTGCATTGATCCATGACCCAGATTGGCCATTTGGATCCAGTTTGACCCATTTCGCCCCGAGGTCTGAACCGCTACACTGTAAATGTGATATCTCTCTCGTTTTAAGTTCGCTTCGAACGAAAATTGAACCATAGTTCAATGACATCTAAATGCATCTAAGTGAAGGTTCTAAACCTATAAATGATGCATTTATGCAATAAAAATATATTATCATTACAAGTAATTAACGCATCATCACATGTTATGTCATCTTGCGCTAGTACACTGCTAGAACCCATCATGTCATGACTTCATATGATAGGATTTTGTTATATGCCCAAAAAAAGCGCCATTTGTCCTTGGAAAACTCATATTGTGCCTCAGATTTGATAATGTGATGGGCATCGTTGAAGGTAAAACAGTATCATATTTCAATTGGTGTATGACAGGATCCGGTCACATGGCTTGTTAATAAGATACTCTCATGCAATAAAGCAAGCAAAGCCAAAATGCACCACAAGAGCAAGCTGATCACCATTGGGGCTGGGTGTAAATTTGGTTGTATTACAGATATTGATATCTTGATGAAGGAGCAGAATAAAAGATCTGAGTCTATAAAGATTCATTTGGATCCGATTTATATTTTAGATTTTCCTTATCATTTGAATATTTGTATTTAGATCATTTTAGTATTTGGTTCATTTTGTACTAGATATTGGATTATGTATTAAATCTAATATTCAGATTTTATTATATTAGGATAAGTTTTATTTTTTAGAAGGTTATCAGATTAAGAAGTCTACTTGAATTAAAATTAAAAAATCTCACCTATTTATAGAGGAACTCTATAGATAGAGAGGTCTTAGTTGTGTGATTGATTATTATTATTTTCATTGAATTTATGTAATTTTTTGGTATTTTCTATTTTTTCTCAATTTTTTTGTGTATGTGTAACGTAACGTAGTTTTACTTCACGAATCATGCACTTGATTTGCATTAAAGTGGTATAAGCGAAAAACATAATAGAAATCATGGTCGAAGCGAAGGATACAGTGATGGGCCTTCTTGCAGAAGTGACCAATCTGAATGCTGATATGCAAAGCCTGAGGATGACGGTAACGTATACAAACTAAATACTTGCGATACTTGACCAACGACTCTTTAAGATGGAGCAGTGCTTGATCGAGTTTATTAACAAACGTATGCCCAATCCAAAAGCCTGAGAAGAAAGTCGTGTTGATGGATCTCATTGTCCAAAAGCCGATGAGGTGTTCTTGGACTGTTCATCAAAGAAAGCATTGAAGCAAAGCCCCACTGTCGGCAGAGATTATCTCATCGATCCACCATCAAAAAAGTCTAGCTACCAAGTTGGTCACCAACCGCTAGGAGCCCTCATTGGTGTACAACGAAAGTGTGGTGGACCAAGCATGTCAAGCACCCCATTTCCATGCCCTAGAGAGGGAGGGTGGCAACCCGACCTAGCATCGGATGCGCAAGGTCGACAGGCATTCCTTTGTCCAGTCGGGGAGTTAGAGGTTCCTCCTCCCCACCCTTTTCTTAAATGGAAGATCCAACTGACCGTGTAAGGCTAGTGTCGGCCAAAAATTGACCAACTAAATTTGGTCGACTAGACCCCTCCCAACTGGTGGGGGTGGTCGATGGTGGCTCTTAAAAAATCTGGCCCCCGGTGAAGGCATCGATGGTGGGATCCCCCCATTGCCAGCTAGCCACCGTCTGACAGGTGTCCGCAAAACAGGGCAGGTTGGCGGGGTCAACTCGTACCAGTGATGGTCGACGAGGGCCACTGCCTGCCACGTTTTCCACAGGAAACCCACCTGTGGTTCCCTTCCACAGGTAGAATTCCTTGTAAGAGAGGAACCAACCAAACCGGTTCAGAATCAAAATTGGGTTTTAACTCGGTTTACGGACAAAAACCTGGGTTTTGGGAATTTTGGGGCAGGATCCAGCCGAGTTTTTACTGGTTTTGTTCCAAGGTGGCTTGGTTTTGGATACTATGAGCCTAGTCTCTATGTTTAGTCTACGGATTTGGCCCAACTCCTTGATTTTAGACAACAACAATATCTGGATTCATATGACTATGGATGGTTTAGAGATAATATTTTGAGCTTCTAGACACATACCAGAACTGTTCAGACTACTCAAATTGTGAACGCGCAATGATGTCCATTTTTATATTGTGGGCCCATAACCTATAAGGTGGAGTGGGATTGAAAAAATGTAAAAGATATCTATACTTGAAGGCAAGTCTTCTCCAACCTGGGAAGAATGATGCAGGAGCGAAGCAGAAAACCCAGGTCCATAAAAATCCATTTAAATCCAATTTATATTTTGAATTTTCTTTATCATTTGAATCTTTTGTATTTGGATCATTTTAATATTTGGTTTATTTATAATAGATATTGAATTATATATTAGATTATGCAGATTTTATTAGGTTATGATAAGTTTCATCTTTTAGAGGGTTATCAGATTAGGAAGTCTAGTTGAATTAAAATTAGAAAATCTCATCTATTTATAGATGGGGGAGCTTTGTAGATGGGGAGATCAGACTTGGGGTGATTGATTATTATTATTTTCGTTGAATATATACAATTTTGTTTGGTACATAAGAGTAACATAACTTAGTTTTTTTTTCATGACCGTGGACCCGATTTGCTTCATGTCACTGGTGGCTTCTAATGGGAACCATGGTGCAGGGCACAATAGGCAGCCGTTGAACAAGGGATGTGGTGTATGATGGTGCTGTACGGTGTGGTCTACTTCGCTTACTAGACGTTTTTTGTAAACCAAACAAGGCATTATCCTGATAATACAATGTTGTTGACATTAAATTTTTTGATTTTTTTTGGCACACAGCAGTTATGGTGTGCACCACAAGCAAAATTTTTGAAGTGCTGAGTCGGGAGATGGTAGGATTTCGTTGTTTCTGCTCTGTTTTTCATTCATTTCTGCAAGCTGCAAAGCAGAGGACGGTGGTACTGATGAGAACAAGTGTTGTCTTGATACTTGAGAGTCGGGATTTTTCTATCAGATGATTAGCTGAGTGATTAAATGAGCTGTTTGATTAATTCCTAAACCGAACTGACGATTGAAAGAAAGAAGAAAGAGCAATAGAAAGGAGACAGCTCTTACGTTCTTCAGAACCTACATCCACGGCTTGAAAGTTTGAACTTACATTTCCCATTCAGCCACCACATATATATACAGGAGGTTCCACCGAGTACAAATCATGGATATTTACAATAATTTAATTTGAATCCTTGGAAAATAAAAGGATATCACTTGATTTGGATGCTGACTCCTTGGTATCACTGTTCTTGGTAAGTGAAAGGACTCCACTTGGTTTGGATGTCGATCACCACATGGTACTCTTTGGTATCATCACCGTCTTCTCGAGTTTCTCCAATTGAGCATTGAATTCGATGAAACCCCCTCAAACTGAGCAATGAACAGAAGCAAGATTGCCTTTCATAGGTTAAAATGGTACCCTTCCAATGGTTTGGTAAAAATGTCTGCAAGTTGCTGCTTCACCAATTTTGTAATTAGGATTCCTTGAGCTACCTCTTCTCAAACATAATGATAATTCATCTGAACATGTTTAGATCAATTATGAAAACACTGGATTAATAGTTATTGCGAGTGCACTTAGATTGTCACAATGCAGAATGGGACGATTATTCAAGCTTTGCTTAACTTCACGAAAAATATATGAAATCTATGTCAATTCTGCTACAGTAGATGCCATGACAACTGTATTTTGTTTTTTCACACTTCAAAAAATGCAATTTTCTCTCAAAAAGGTGAAAAAATAATAGATCTTCGAGTAATGGTGCATCCAACCCAATCTGCATTTGAAAAAGCATAAAGATCTAAGGTATGACTAAACAATATTTGAAGACCAAAATCTTTGATACCTTTCATATATCGCAAAATCCTTTTAACTGCTTGAAAATGTCCCACTGATGGCGTATGCATAAACTGGCTGACATAATTTATAAAAAAAGATAGCTCTGGTTGAATGATAGTCAAATACTGAAATGCCCCAATTAAGCTTTGGTATTGAATAGGATCTCCATAAGCTTCATCGTCTCCTCATTCTCAGGAGTTAAATCTGGATGATTATTTAAATTGTGATGGTTGTAAGCATGTTATGTAATTTTAAAAGTAATTTAAATGAAAAGATATAAATTATTTCATGTCACATAGATAAGTCATGTTATAAGCATAATTGTTATGCCCCAATTACATGTTAAGATATAATGTCATATAAATGATGACATGTTGATTAAAAAAGTTCTATTTGCTTTATGTACATTACATACTAGAAACCGAGTAAAGGTATGGAGAATCATACGAGACATTAAGTTGTCTCATACTATTTTTAAAATATTTTTCAGGCTTACAGAGTATGCGAATAGATAACACAGTACACGGGGACTCAAGGATATTTTTGGAATGAACTGAGCCGCATTTGCGAGTCTATTATTATTTTGGTTGCGAAACACTGAATTTCATTCAATGAAATGAATGAAATTATTTTGGTTACTTTAAATGAATGAATGATTTTTACTTTAAATATGTGGTGTGCCAAAGGTTATCCTAGGTTCAAATTTTAAAAAAAAAATGAGACTTTCGTTGTGTTTTCTAAAAGAGATTATAAAAAGTATCTCTAAACTTTAGAGGCATCACATAGTTAGTATCAGAGCAGTTTAGATTCAGTTTAGGTAATTAAAGAGTCCAAGAATCCGTATTTCTATCGATATTCTTTCACCAGTAAGTAAAGTTTTATACTTACTAAATTGTAGTAAGTATCATACTATTATAAGAATATGTACGAACTTTTTTATTTTGATAGATATACATTCATGTGAATTATATGAATTATAAGTCAAACCTAAGGGGGTAGGGTTAGACAAAGTATAGATTAAGAAAAATCTTATAACTCATTTACACTGATGATCTATCTTGGAGAAGGTAGATGGTACAACCTTGAGTGACACCAATACATGTAGATTGACCTACATGCCTTACTGAATGCTTATGAGAGCAATAATATCCCTTTTAGTCTTCAGTCACTCGGAGTTAGGGAGGCCGTAGATATCCAAGTATCCTACATGATATACCCCTACTACAACAGTTAGTCCTTGATGCATTCTTACTAAACGTTATGCCTTTGCGAGAATTCTCTCGACTAAAGGTCGCCCACTATGGATATCCGGTCTGTTAGGTACTTTGGGAAAATGATTCCTGTAGTGTAATAAACACTCGTCATGACCTCATCAGATACAAGAATTATACCCATGTACCCGAGGATGTTAATTAAGAAAACAAGACAAGCATTGATACAATAAATGTTATTTGTTCTCTAATAATGAGTTCCATATTGGTATTTGCATTAATGCTGAGATGTTTGCTTTTTATTCTGCTTTAATTATGTCATGATTATGTTAATTGTTGAACTGTGATATCATGTTCGTGGTGAATGTTCTAGCATATGCAATTTTAATGTTAGTGGTATAAACTTATCGACTTTCATAAGTCTGACCCTATTTCATGGAGATTACAGGTGATGCTTGATTTGCAGTATGATGACGTGATGCAAGGGCGAAGCTAGTAGACTATGTTTATGTTCTTCTATCAATCCTAGGATGTTTTGTCCTTTTGGTATCTTAGTTAGACTTAGATGATTTTTTACTCATATGTATGGACATATTTTTATTCAAATGATTAATGTTACATTATGATTTAAGTTGGAATGATAATGCTTTTATTTCAATTCCTGTAGAGTCTGATTCTTGATGAAATCTTTAGTGTGCGGACCTGAATCCAAGTCCGAATATAAATTAGATCTAGTCTAGTGTAGAGTTGTTAGTTTCTTTAACCTGCATAAGGTTATTCAATTCAAAAATCAAAACTATTTTCATTATGTATTGATCCTCTCATTAGAGTTGGATTATATTAAAAAAAAATTGGTTGAAAATTTTTACTTATTTTAAGTTGAAAATTTTGTAGCATTTCAACTTTGGTATTAAAGTATTGATAGAAAATGGTTCATGATCTGTCCAGCATCGACATCGCACTGTAAGTAATTTTAACTCTAAGTATTTTTTAAGTTTTTTACTTTATAGCATATGTTGTATGATAGTTTAGTATGCACATTCAAAACTTAAAAAATATTGCTTGTGAATAGATGTCATGGGAACATAGATGCAATGAAATGCTAGGGGCACTTCATGACTTGTCCAGAAGTGCAGATCACTTAAAAATAGTCGTTTAGACAGTAGAGCATAGCCTCTAAATACTTATGCAGGAAAGGCCTAACCCTGAAGGGTTTGACGAGGTATAGGTCTGTAGGAGATGTTTCTAGGTCCACACGAGATAGATATGTTTGTAGAAACTAAGAGAATATCTCATTTATAGTGACAGGGGGCATGCTATCCAAGAATGACATTTGAAAGTGACACAAGACATATCATTTTAAGATTCATGAGCAGAACTATCTGATCCATGACTTGAAGTTAATAGCTATAATGTTTATGTTGATGCTTTGGCAACACCATTTGTATAGAGAATACTTTAAAGTTTTCACTGACCATAAGAGCCTCAAGTACTTATTCTCGCATAAAGAGTTGAACATGAGGCAATGATGTTGGTTAGAATTCATCAAAATTTATGAATTTATTTTATTTTATCGTCCGAGAAAAACAAATGTCATAACGAATGTGCTTAGCCGAAAGTTTGATAGTGTTTTGATTAGTCTTGTGAGAGGTTGAAATCTTGTTGAAGATAAATACTTAATTAACCACACTTAATAGTCAATAAATTCAAAACTAATCAATCATTAAATAAAATTATATTTTCCCATTAATTTTATCATAATTAGTCTTTGCGTAAATAAAGGTAAAATTGATTTTGTGAACAGTAAAAATCATGATTTTGATTGAAAATAAGAAAAGACCAAATTAGTATACTAACCACGGGTACGCTTTCATATAAAATAAATGAGGTATGCATTTGAATTACCAAATTCTGTGGGCAACAATCTGCATTATAAAGAATTTTTTGCTATGCCCTAGAGGCAAGCATCTAAAACCTATAAGCTAACACCGACTGTGGAAACGTGATCATGCATGGACGGTCGGTGGCCCATGGAAGCATCAATGCTTTGCTCAACGCAGAGAACGCTTCTTCGCACACATTAATTCTTGGTAGTTGGTGATACCTGTATTATAACATAGAAACAGCCATCACCAGATAAATAAGTAACACTATTTAATTCATTTTTACCGGGATTCGCTTATTTCAAGGGCATGACAGCAGTTCATTTGGCTTATTTGGCGTGGAAGACAGCGTCAATTATATTTTAAGCTTCTTCTTTTTTTCCACCTCTATGCAACACACGAAATGTTCCTTCTCTCTATTTTAAGCTCATTCCACTATGAATTAGGGATGCAGTGGAGTGGAGTGGGGGCGGGGCGGGGGACAAGGTCTCCACCCCCGCCCCGCCTCAAGATTAGAACCTCCATCTCCAGCGGGGATGGATTTTAACCTCCAGCCCCGCCTTCATCCCCATTTCATGTCCTCCATCCCCGGGATGAGGCTGAGAAAAGTGGCAGGGACGGGGCGGGGAAAAGGGTACGTCCATCCCCGCCTCCATCCCGGAACGGGGATGGATTTTAACCTTCGTCCCCCCTCCATCCCCATTTCATACCCTTCATCCCCGGTCCAAACGGGGTGGGGCCCCGCTTTCCCCAAGTCCACTGCCGTCCCTACTAAGAATGCTACTACGAGTCAAAAATATTACGAAGAAAGCTTTTGGCTTTTGGGATGGTCAAAGAGTCGCCCAGGAAGGCCATTATTATTATTATTCATATTTTATGTTCTAACCCGTCATCACCTGAAATTCTATCTACGTGGGTTGGACTAATTGACGTTTTGATTGTGTGATATTAAAACTCTAACAATGTTTGAATGGATCCACCCATAGTTAGTTACCAAGCATGTAACAACACAACGGTGTACAGTGAAAATGGGTAATTAAACAGACCCGCGTTAACCTTTTGCGCTCTAAAAGACAACTCAAATCTTTACAAACGTATAATAATATGAAATGTAACAGCACCAATAATTACACGTGAAAATGTAAAAAAAAAAAAAAAAATCAAATGCCGTTAAAGTTTTTCTTGTATGATGAAGATGTAGGAGTACAAGTGGGAAAAGTCTGATGATGATGTAAAGAACGATTATTGATGGCAGAACAGCCCGACATAAAGAAAAGTCTTTGGACAAGTGCATCTCAAAGAGAAAAACAAAAGTGAGAAAATAGAAGGGGATGGGAGTGCAACCATCGTTCTTGACTCGCAAGTCTCCCAGACCCTCTCTCCCCTACATGCATAGCAAGAAGACAAAAGATTCCGAGAGCTACCGGTACCCGCAAACCAACAAATGACATCAATGAGTCCCTTGACTTTTGAAATCGGGACATCTCTCATCAGTTTTGAAAATCCCAAAAAAAGCATGCTATAAATTTCCTACGATTTTGATTGCCCTAACCGGGTAAGAGAGAGAGAGAGAGAGTTTTTTGAAAATTTTCAAAATAACACCTGTCTTTTTGGCATCAGTACAGATGCACCTGACATTTGTTTATATATGTACAACAATGACAATAAGTAAAACGATCTTAGGCTAATCCGTGAATGCTATTATTTCACTCACAAACAATTAGAATATACTCTTGATTTTAAATACCAACTCGGGTTTGTATGTACTATGAATAAGGTAGGTTTTGATTTGTTGTCTTCCTCCCTTAATTTTTTTATTATTATTATTGTTTTTATTTGCCTTCAATATGTTCGTTTACTGTTTTTTGTATAGTCTAGCTGTGGTTGGGCAGACCCGTATCATTGGGTTTTGAACTTGCAACGTCCTCAACATAAGGTGACGCGCACTTACTGCCCCTGTTGGTAATATGTTGGTTAACTTATATAGATAAAAGAGCAAGAAGTTTAAAGAACAAAAAAGGTTATACAATTTTGTATACAAAATCATAGGATGGATGGTGTAATCGACAAAAATCAGCAAACTTTCTTAAAGGGAAGGAGCATACATGACAGTGTGTTGCTAGCTAGACCATGAGTTGGTGGACTTGTGAAGGCATATGACAGAGTGGAACTGGAATTTTTAGCGGTCTCTCTTCAGTTTTTTGGTTTCCATAAGTTATGGATAGAAAGGGTCATGGAATGTGTGAGATCTACTTTCTATGCGATGGTAATTAATGGCTAAGTGATGCGACCTTCGCCGCAAGCCTCCCAGGAGCTCTTCGGCTGGCGGTGGAATCCTTAGGAATCTTTGGAAACGGGCCTGCCCAACTCACGGAGCGTGGGCGTCCATGTGCGGTTAATGTTCATACCAACCATTAGATTACAACTCGCCCCCACCGGACAGAAGCCCCAGCTAAATGATTCCCGATTACACCCGAATAATATCCCTTAACGTAATAATGATCGGTGAGCTTCTGAGTATGTCACTGCAATTCCGTCATTCAGACAATCGACCATTCATCTAGGATGCCGAAGGGGAGTTTGTCGTACTCTATAAAGTCATCAAGGGTGAGCCTCCGGAGCGCCAGCCAACAGGGCTGTCTCTGGTTGCTAATGGCGGGCCTTAGGCCCGGGGTTACCCGTAGTTCCCCGAAAGAATGAAGAGGAGGGAGATAGTCGGCCTATCGCAGCAAACCATGGGTATAGGGATTACCTCTCGAGGCTGCGCTCGAGGTTCCAGATCCTCGGAAGGAATCTTCATCTCAGCAGGGGTCGGGGACCACAGTGGAACCTCACACCTTCGCCCGGGTTGCTGCGCACGATTCCACGTAGCTCATCCTCCGGAGGTGCTGTCGGTCGTCCTTGGACGTCGATTGACTTGGCATCAGGGACTTGGTGCCATCCACTACAAGAAAAACATGGATTAGCGACGGACGCTATCCGTCGTTAATCCATCGCTAAACAACTTAGCAACGGATAGCGTCTGTCGCATATTTCTCATCACTAATTGGCGACAGAAATGATTTATCGCTACTTTCGTCGCTAATTTGCGACAGATTAGCGACGAACATGATATGTCACGAGTCTGTCACTATTTTCAATTAGCGACGGATAATCTCTGTTGCGAGTCCATCGCTATTTTAAATTAACGATGGATATTATCCGTCGCTAATCCATCACTAAATTAAAAAAAAAATGCTCCCTGTCGAGAGGTATTCCGGCAGCAATAGGGCGGACTTGTACCGCACCACACATGTGTTGCACCCGAACGACCCGGCCCGCCACTCCGGGGTCTTTTGCACAGAACCAGCGCGCTCTCCGGCACACTCTCTTGACCTGGTTCCCTGCTTTTCTAACCCGACCCGCCATTGCGGGGTCTTCTGCACAACGCAGGAGAGTGCACCTCTGAACCAGTGCACTCTCATGTGCACTCTTCGATGCCCTCTCGACCTGGTTCCCCGCTTGTCCGGCCCGACCCGCCACTATGGGGTGTTCTGCACAACACAGTGGTTGCACCTCCAAACCGACGCGCTCTTCGGCACTCTCCCAACTTGGTTTTCTCGCTTGTCCGTCGACCTGAAACCAGAACCCCCAACAGAATCGTTAGGCCAGAACGGAAAGCCACACTCAGAAAAGAAAACCACTTACCAGACCGGAGAGGTCGGGCTGACCTGGTCCTCCAACGCCGACGGGCGACTCCGACTCCTCTTCTTCCTCGCGTTCCTCCGCCATGAAGTCATCATCGTTCGAGAAGTCAAGGAGGTCCTCCATGAAGTAATCGGTTTAAATTTCGTACGGGGAGAGAGGGAAAATTTCACGCCTTAGATGGGTCGGTTTAAATCGAAAAGTAGCGACGGATTTTTTCATCGCTAATTAGCGATGGATTTGCGACAAAAAAATTCCCTCGCTAATTAGCGATAGATTCATGATGGAAATATTTCGTCACTAATTAGCATTTTTCTTGTAGTGTTTGGCGACAAAAAAAATTCGTCGCTAATTTGTCGCTCATTAGCGATGGAATTAGCTAGAGAAAACTTTTTGTCGCTAATTTTGTAAATATTTTGAATGTTAGCAATGGATAGTTTTCTCTCGCTAATCTGTCATAAATTTGTGACGGAAAAAATCCGTCTCAAATGTTCATCGCTAATTATCATTTTTCTTGTAGTGATCGGTTAGTGGGAAAGCTTACGGTGGAGGAGGTTCAGTTGTGATCGAAGGCCTCCAGGATCATCAGCCAAAAGGAGGGGGGAGGAGCCCGAGTGAGGGAGATTCGTCGGGAGCCTTTGGAGTCTAAGGCATGCACATCATGAATACACACTTTTGGCGCAGACAGAACACGGCCCTTCGAGCGACTCGGCTCTTGTTTACCGACGAGCGGGAACCGAAGGCCTTTGGAGTTCCTGTGGAATCTCCGGCCGGCAGACCTGGGCAAAGCCTTGGGTCCGGATAAGACTACCCACCTGAGGGCAAGGGTAACACAGAAAAAAGGCAAATAACTTAGATTGATTTTCTTTGATGCCTTTAAGCAAAACACAAAGGGATATATAAACCCCAGACATAGACAAAAGGAAGCCATGCTTCTGAGAAGAAAGAGCAACAAAGCGACGATAGGCGGGGCTCACACACGCAGACGTTCGGCCGTAGAGGGAAGGTGGTACCCGTCATCTCCTGTAGCAGAGCTGTCAGACATCTTCTCCACGTCGCCACTTTGGGAGGCCTAAAGGAGCCATGGGGGTGGAGCAAGATCGAGTGCGACTGTGGGAGCATTCGAGGAAAACTGGGGAAAAGGGAAAAGGACTTGCAGAAGGTTCAAGTGGTCCAGGGTGGGGTGGGGTTCGAGGAGGAGAGGTGGCGGGTGATGATGGGTTGGGCGCTCTATCATCTGTCAGGCCAGAGGGGACTCGGACAGAAGGAGACCACATGGGTCCGACTCCGTTGGGTGGCCCAGTTTTCAGGATGAGCCACCCAGGCCTCAGAGGGGGTAAAGAATGGAACCGGTCGGGGTGGGCTCGGTTATGTGGTTCAGATCGGCGGGAAGATTCGCTGACCCTTGGGACCTCTACTCGTTGCAGAGCGGGAGGCATGCTGTCAGTCCCAGATGGCTCGGCATACTTGGGTAGAGGGCGGTTGCCGTTTGCAGGAGGCTTAGTTGGCGCGGGCCCATGGTCGACCGACACATCAGGCAGCAGAGGCCTGTACCCAGGCTTGGCGTCTGTCGCGTCAGGCTCAGTCCCCTGCGAGGATGGGACTGCTCTGATAGCCAAGGGAGTGTGGCGAAAGCCGACTGCCTCGTGCTCTGCCCCTCCTTGCAGTGGCAGAAGGGATGTGACAACATTGTCTCGCAGTGAGCCTAATGGGGACAGGTGTTGTAGTGATATTCGCCAGGCTTCTGTAGGGGTCAGATGCGGACAGGTCTGGTTGTCCTGGAGTTGGTTATATCCGGACTGAGCTGTTAGTGGTGGCAACTGGTTGGGTTTCGCCGGCTTAGGAAAAGGAGAACTGGCGTGGATGTTCTGGTCTGGACTTGACTGACTTGAGCCAGTTTGTCGTTCTAGCTAGCTTTTGAATGAACGAGACTGGCTTGGGCCAGTTAGTGGTGGAAACTCCCTTCGGCACTGAAGGTGGAGCAGATCAACTGCCTTTGGGTGGAGGACGCTTGGGACTGGGACCTGTTCTCTCAACATTAGGGTATTGTTTGGGAGCAGTGGCAAGGTCCAGGTGAGGACTAGTGGCAGCCAGGACAGCAACCTCCCTTGAGTATCTGGGGCACACATCACTAAGCCTCTAAGCTTTTTTGAGACCGCAGGGGCATCATACATGTCGCCATATCTATTCTTGATAGTCATGGAGCGTCTGACACAATGCCTCAATCTTTCGATTGATAAAGGGCTCGTCATCCCCGTGAAAGTAAAAAAATTTGAATGCCACCATTCCTTATATGCAGATGACATTGTTTTCTTCTATAAAAAACTTTTTGAAGTGTATTGGAACCTTTAAGGCGGCCTCAGGACTACAAGTCAACAAAGAAAAAACTATTTTTGTTCTCTGCAATCTGTCATATAGCAAAGTTTCTTTGATCTCAAGATGGAGTAGATGGTAGATCAAGAAACGGTCCCTCACCTACCTAGGTGTGCTAGTTTTTAAAGGGCGATTGAGCAAAAACTTATGTGAGCCTCTCGTTTCAAAATTCAAGGCTAAATTAGAGATGTGGAATGGGAAATCTCTGTCTTTGGCAGCGAGGGTGGTACTCAGCAGATCAGTCCTTCTTTCTATTCCCGTATATTGGATAGGTATATTTTACCTTCCCTCTCATTTCCTATCTCGATACTTATTTTTGATATTTTACTTTTTTTAAGACTCTTACACTACAACAGAGCAGTAGATTAGCGACGACCACCTTTCGTCGCTAATCCGTCGCTAACCATGTTAGCGACGGATTAGCGACAACGCGGCGACAGTATGCTTACGTCGCGAATATTTCGACGCTAACTGGCGACGGAATTATTCCGTCGCCAAGTCCGTCGCTAATTGCGACGGAATAACGAGCGCTATATTCCGTCGCCAATCCGCCGGTACTAAACGGCGACCACGGCGTGGCGACGGATTTAATTCCGTCGCTAAGCCGTCGCTAGATTAATATGAATAGCGACGGAATCATCCGTCGCTAATCCGTCGCAAAAACGAAAAAAAATCAAAAAAAATTTATTTAAAAATTAATTACGGAGAACTGTACAATTTATATTTCCTGTACAATTTATATTTCCTGTAAATAAAAAACAAACCACACAAAAAAATTCATATAACAAGTATCTATAATAATTAATCGTTCCACCTTAAAACTAAGAAGTTTAATTATTTACAATTCAACAATTACAATTAGGAAAAATAAAAAAAATAGAACTTCTTCAACACAGTCCTCTAATCATCGCCAAGATTTTGTGCGTCTTCTTGTTCATTGTCTTTATCTGTCCCTTCAGCTCCACTACCCTGATTATCGCTAGCAGCCTACACAAGAAAAGAACAGTCAGTATTGATAAACAAAATATAATGAAATAAATTACACACTATATGTGATTCTATCATGTGCTCATGTGTGATCTAAGGCAATAAAAAAACTCTATATGTGATTCTATCATGCTCATATGTGTGCTAAGGCAGTCAAAAAATTGAATATGTGATTATAGCATGTTCATATGTGTTCTAAGGCATATAAAAAAACTCTATATGTGATTCTACCATGCTCAGATGTGCTTTAAGGCAAGCAAAAAACTATATATGTGATTCGATCATGCTCGTATGTGTGCTAAGGCAGTAAAAAAATTGAATATGTGAATATAGCATGCTCATATGTGCTCTAAGGCAGGCAAAGCCAAAAATTTTATATGTGATTCTATCATAAATGATATATAACATGTTCATATGTGTTCTAAGGCAGTTAAAAAACTCTATATGTTATTATAGCATGTTCATATGTGTGCTAAGGCAGTCAAAAAACAGAATATGTGATTATAATATGCTCATATGTGTTCTTAGGCAGTAAAAAAACTGAATATGTGATTATAGCATGCTTATGTGTTCTAATGCAATCAAAAAAACTTTATATGTGATTCTATCATGCTCATATGTGCTCTAAGACAGACAAAAAGTTAAATATATATATATGTGATTCTATCATGCTCATATGTGTGCTAAGGCAGTAAAAAAATTGAATATGTGATTATAGCATGTTCATATGTGTTCTAAGGCATCTAGAAAAACTCTATATGTGATTCTACCATGCTCAGATGTCTTTAAGATAGTCAAAAAAACTATATATGTGATTATACCTGAGAGGGACCTGGAATCGAAGATCCCCTATCCTGAACAGCGGCCTTGATCTCATTTCGGAGAAAGGGGGCGACGGTGTATTGGAAGTAGTTATTCAGTGATTCATTAATGATCTCGCGTACATCATCACCGGAAAGAATAGTCGGCTGCTTGGAGCTTATGTCGGCGCAAGAAGTTGGTGAGCCGTAACTGGAAGAACCAATAACTGGTGAAGTGTTCATATTACTCCCAAACCCGAACACGCGACCTTTTTTGGGTTCACCTGCTGCAGTCACCCATGCTGTAGGATCAAATGATGGATGCTGAGTAGCGTCTTCACCATATCGCTCTACCATTTGTTGCTCATATGCCTCCTACAAAATAATGTTTAAAGTATTCATTAATAATTAATGATAACATTATGATGACTTGCATATATATTGCAATGATTATTAATAGAATTAATACATACCGTTGTCGTTCTCGCCTTCTCTGATACGAAGACTCCCGTGGTCTTCCGTTTATGTGTTTCTACAAACACATCCTTATATGGTACACTGCCTCCTTTTTCTGCTTCCTGCGAAGTTAAATGACAAAAGATTTAGTACACAAATTTGCAACTATACTTATAAAATTAATATTATATATTGATGAGTTACCATTTTCTTTAGGTGGCTCCCAAATGTCTTAGATCCACCTGTGTGTAGATGGGCTTCGGGCATCTTCGATCGATTTTGTGAAGCCTTCGCAGAGCGATTTTTAAATGCATCTCCCGCCCACATATCGCACATTTCATCCCAGTAATCTCTCCTGATAGTAATAGGACCATGGCCCTTCCACAGTAATGGATCATCTACTACGCCAGATGCTTTTTTTGCTGCAGTCTTCATAGTGTGCAGCATGTCTGCAAATCGATTGGCAGCCACCTTCTGCCACACCTTCCTTGCATCATTTTCTTCCACCGTAGTTGCAAAGCGATTCGAAGCCTACAAATATTTTCAGAAAGTTAGTAGACATTGCTTAAATAAATTAAATATGAAACACATTAACTATGAGGAACAACTGTATACCATGAATGAGGACCACAATCTGTCTAATACCTCCTTTGGGTACTCTTTCCATTGAGCAACTGGTCCTGGTAGATGTTGAAGAAGTGAATTCCTAATCTCCCGTACTACTTCTTGTGGCTCAAACCTCGTGCTGCACATGAATTGTTACACAGTAAATATCAATATAAAATATTTAAAAGATATGCAATAATTGAAAACAAAATACTTACGGTCGATTATCGATATACACTATTCGAATGAGTCTTCTTGTGCCAGCCTGTGAAGACCCTGTTTCCTGTGTTGGCTGTTGACTTGTGCGATCAACTGGTGTAGGTGGGTCGTATACAGGCGCAACATCATCTGTAAAAAAATACACACCAAGTTCTCAGAATGTGCATTTGAACTAATCAAGCATCTAATTAGTTATATGATATACCTATCACAGGAGCCCGTGAAGATGAAGGTTGAGCCTGGCTACTACTGGATGAGCGACCACTATAACCTCCACGAACCATATTCTAACAAATAACATATGTCATACAATACATTCAAATAATTCACATCAAGTATTACAATGCATTCAAGTCATTCACATCAAGCATTGCAATGCATTCAAATAATTCAAATCATTGACATCAAGTATTGCACTAATTCAAATCATTCGTTAATTGCATAAATTATAATACATTCAGATAAATTACAATGCATTCGAATCATTCGTATCAAGTATTACAATACATTGAAATAAAATTTTTAATCATTCACACCAAGTATTGCAATACAACTCACATCAAGTATTACAATGCATTTAAATAGAGGTTTGTAGTATAAGATTTTTTTCACTAGCTTGAGAATTCTTCCTCGTCACTAGTTTGACTTTCTTCTTCTTCTTCTTCTTCTTCTTCTTCTTCTTCTTCATTGTTTGCCCATCCACTTGGTACATCATTTGGATCACATTCCTCTATGAATGTTTCATCAGCCAATGGAGATCTGACATGCATATCATGCGCAACATCGTGACCATAAGCGAAGTCACAGACATCATCTGATTGATAGTAATCACTGTCTTCAGCTAACTCATCTTCTTGTAACTGATCATACTCGGGGTATAGTTTGGATTTCACCTTGCAAACTGCCCACCATTCATTTCTTTCTGACTTTTTTATACTCGGATATGAAGTATAATAAACTTGTTGAGCTTGCGAGGCTAATATGAATGGTTCATATGTTCCAAACCTGGATTTATGATTCACCTCCACAATGCCTGAAGCTTTGTCGAGTCTTGTTGCAGTTGGATCAAACCAATGACACTTGAATACCGTAACCCTGTTATTCATGCCTAAGTAAGTCAACTCCATTATTTCCTCTATAACACCGTAGTAATCATGTTCATTTTCACCGTAGCTGCTACCCTTGACACACACGCCACTATTTATCGTTGATTTGTTTATACCGTAGTCTTTTGTATGGAATCGATAACCATTTACGATATACCCGTTGTAGCATTGCACAACTTTGGTCGGACCATTTTCTAAATCACATATTCCTTGATCTTTAACATCACCATGGCGAACCTACGCACAGACATAAACAATTATTGTGATCACGATCAATTAAGTAACTTAGTGTTGTTTATAAGTACAAAATTTATGTTAGCTTCTTTACCAACTGTTTCAACCACTCCACAAACTTAGTTTCACGTTCTTTTTGTACTTCTGCATTAGTGAGATGTGAAACTTTGCTTTGCAACTCCAGATCAAATCGTCTGCAAACCACAAATACTTATATTACCGAGCCATGTATCCACATATAGAACATAAAAGGATTTATAATTGAGTTGCATATACATATACTTACTCGATGTATGGGTCGATCGCTGAACAATTAAAAAGAATATAGATGTGTGTTGCATCTTGCTCTCGATCTGTCAATAGCCTTGATCGGCAACTACCAAATGCATGCCCAAGTCGTTGAAATATCGACAGCTTGTCAGCTACAGTTACTTGTTCTCCATCATCGTTACGGGGCGGGCATGTGTAACGTGTTGAAATATGAGGTTCGAAGTACATAGATGAGAAATTTGAAATCTCTTCTAAAGTGTACGCCTCACAAATAGAGCCTTCTACTCTTGCTTTATTACGAACCTTTTTTTTAGGTCGAACATGCATCTGACAAGAATATACATTTCAAATTTTAAATATCTGTCATTAAAGAGACAAATATAAAAAAACATATACCTTTCAAATGGGTACATCCATCGATATTGCACAGGGCCACCAACCCTTAGTTCATATGGCAGATGTATGATCAAATGTTCCATAACATCGAAAAATGCTGGCGTAAATATCTTTTCTAACAGACAAATCGATTATTCTTACAAATCTTGCAGGGACACCTAATCCGACCTGTGGGATCTACCGTACTGACACTCGCCGTTGCAAATTCAATAAAACTATCGACACCATCCATATATTCATGCGATAACTCATTGTCCACTATCCTACGGTACATCCATTCACGGTTTGCAGTCATTCTGTCGTATGATGTTACGAATAGTATCCTAACGAATTAAGAAAAAAACAATCAGAATGCGACGATGAAGAAAATATCAAATTTATCATGCAATATACTATGTCAAACAATAACAAGAATTTTGATGCATGCATTGATAACTTAATATTTTCATGTGCAAACTATTAATGACATGATACAATCATTTGAAGCATGCTTTTATTATAAAATTTAACATGGAAGTCAAAATCAAATTGAAAGTAACTACATGCAAGCATGGATACAATTACATCAAATATTGCAATACATCATAATCATTCATATCAAATAAATGGCAAACATGTACCTGCAGCAAACACACTTCAATATCTCACTAACTACTACCATGCTTAGCATGGACTCCGTACTCCAAAAATAAGAACACTTCCATATTTCTACATTAAAATCATGCTCAGCATGATCTCCAAACTCCAACAAAGCAGTCCTAGATATCAACAACTAAGTGAGTGTGTGAACAATAAAGTGCTGCATTCAATAAATTAAATAACATGTGATACGTTTGCATCACTTACTCACCACGGGTATTTACCCGATTTGCATTGTTTTTGTCATTTACTTACCACAGGTGGCCGAGCACGAGTTGGTTCCGTTGAGAAATCTGCACAAAAAAACAATTTTTTAAAATGAAGTCACCACGGAAAAAAAACTGTTCTGACAAGGGGTCGACTCCCCTGCTGTTCCGACAGGGGGTCGACCCCCTGCCCGGGTCGACCCCCTACCGGAAAGGCAAGGGGCAAGGGTCCTCTGCCGAAAAATGCAGGGGGTTAACCCCCTTCCGGAAAACGCGGGGGTTAACCCTCTGCCGAAAAACGCGGGGGTTAACCCCCTCCGTTTTCCGGAAGGGGGTTAACCCCCTGCCGGAAACGGGAGGGGGTTAACCCCCTGTGAACCGGGAGGGGGTTAACCCCCTGCCGGAAACGGGAGGGGGTTAACCCCCTGTGAACCGGGAGGGGGTTAACCCCCTGCCGGAAATGGCAGGGGGTTAACCCCCTGCGTGAAAATGGGGGTTAACCCCCTGCGTGAACCGGAAGGGGGTTAACCCCCTGCCGAAAACGGCAGGGGGTTAACCCCTTACGTCAAAACGGGGGTTAACCCCCTGCCGGAAACGACAGGGGGTTAACCCCCTGTGTGAACCGGGAGGAGGTTAACCCCCTGCCAGAAACGGCAGGGGGTTAACCCTCTGCATGAAAATGGGGGTTAACCCCCTGCCGGAAACGGCAGGGGGTTAACCCCCTATGTGAACCGGGAGGGGGTTAACCCCCTGCCAGAAACGGTAGGGGGTTAACCCCCTGTGTGAAAACGGGGGTTAACCCCCTGCCGGAAACGGCAGGGGGTTAACCCCCTGTGTGAACCGGGAGGGGGTTAACCCCCTGTGTGAACCGGGAGGGGGTTAACCCCCTGCCGGAAACGGCACGCAGGGGGTTAACCCCCTGCCGTTTCCGGCAGGGGGTTAACCCCCTGCGTTTTCCGGCAGGGGGTTAACCCCTTGCCGGAAACGGGAGGGGGAGGGCGTTACCTTTCTCCGGGCGGCGAACGGTGGGACCAGCGGACGGTGGGACCGGCGGACGGTGGGACCGGCGAACGGCGGGACCGGCGAACGGCGGGACCGGCGAACGGCGGGAGCGGGACCGGCGAACGGCGGGAGCGGGACCGGCGCAGGAGCAGCGAAAGAAGAAAAGGAAAACCTGGTTGGGATTAGGGTTATTCGAAAGTTAGCGACGGCTTAGCGACGGATTAATTCCGTCGCTAAGCCAACGTAAAATCAAATTCACGAAAATAGCGACGGATTATATTCTGTCGCCACATCCGTCGCTAGTTAGCGACGGACTAGTTTCCGTCGCTAACGTCGTCGGTAAATGGTGCGATCGTACCGACAAAACAATCTGTCGCAACATCCGTCGCTAATTAGCGACGGACTAGGCGACGGACTATCTTCCGTCGCTACTTTCTTAAGATTCAGTGATAATAGCGACGAATATTTGTCGCTCGCCAATCCGTCGCTAACTAGCGACGGAATCTTTCCGTCGCTAACGTCCGTCGCTAACAACCTATTTTCTTGTAGTGTTAGTTAGATTCTATAAATAAGTGTTATTATTCATGAATAAAATTAGTGTAATTTATTGAAAAAATTCTATTATTCACTTTATACTTCACGTTTTTGGCCTACCCAGTGATAGCACCATCCGTCGAACCAACAATGTCACCGCCAATACGGCCTACCCAACGATACCATCAACGATCAGACCAATGAGGCTACCACCGATACAGCCTCCAATGGCAGAAGAGGGCTCTTAACACCACCTTCACCATCAACCGCTGCTCTCCTGCCACCGGTTCAACCTCCACCATCGTTGGAGCCCTCTCTGCCTCTGTCACTACAAGAAAAACTCTAATTAGAGACGAAAAATTGTGACAGATTTTTTTCGTTCCAAATTTGCGACGGATTAGCTAGAGAAAACTATATGTCGCTAACATTTGAATTATTTACGGAATTAGCGACAGAAAAAATTATGTCGAGCATCTGTCATGAATTAGTGATGGATTTGCGATTGAACAATTCTGTCTCAAACTCTGTCGCAACTTCACAACGGCTCAGCAGCAGAAATTTTCTGTCGCTACTCCATCGCACATTTGCGATGGAGTTTGAGATGAAATTTTGCCATCATGAATCCGTTGCTAAATTTCCCGTAAATCCCTAATGCGAGCCCATTTTCCCTTTCTGTTTCATCAGTTGCCCGCTCGCCGCTCGTCGGCTCTCGTCGCCCACCCACCGCCCGGCGACCTCCCGTCGCCCGCCCACCACCCATCGACCTCCCGGTGACCTCCTCTCTCTTTCCTCTCTCGTTCTCTCTCTCGTTGCTCCCCCTCTGTGTTTTCTGGCGAGCCCCGTCTGCAGATAACCCTCCCCCTTTCTCTAATGTTGTAGCCTCTCCCTTCCCCCTACGGTTGTCGAAGGGCCAGCAGAGGCCCGACAGCGTCTGTTGGGCCCTCCCCACCCCTCTGTAGTCGGCGGGAGCTAGCAGAGGCTCTGATCGCCTCTGTCAGACCCTCCTCTGGCCCCGATCTCTGACAAGACAGGGGGCTTTGCCCCTGCCCTCGATAATTTTGACAGGAGGCCAAGCCGCCATGCCCCTTGTCTTTTTTTGTCGGGCAGGGGATGAATCCTCCTGCCGAGAAATTTTGCCTGGCAGGGGGCGGATTCCCCTACCAAGAAATTTTGCCTCGACAGGGGGCAAGACCCCTCTGCCTCATGATTGATTCCCGACAGGGGGCTCACCCCTACCTCTAGATGCTTCCCTTTGGGGTCCCACCCCCTGCCTCTTGTGAATGTTTCGACAGAGGGTTTCACTCCCTGCCTTGACCTTACTGCCAGCAGGGGCAGCGCCCCTGCCTATCTCACTTTCAACAGAGGGTTGTGTCTTCCTGTCCGGGCTCGTTTCTGATAGGGAGCGTCATCCTCCTTGTCATCGGGTAATAAACTTCATTTTAACACAGTGTCTTTTGTAGATTTCTCAACGGATCCCGCTTGTGCCCCGCAACCCATGGTAAGTAAGTGACAAAAGCAATGCAAATCGGGTAAATACCCGTGGTGAGTAAGTCATGCATGTGCATTACAGGTTATTTAATTTCTTGGATGTAACACTTTTCTGTTCACACACTCACTTAGTTGTGGATATTTAGAACTGCTTTGATGAAGTTCGAAGATCATGCTGAGCATAATTTTAATCTATGAAAATATAAGTGTTCTTATTTTTGCAGTTCGGATTTCATGCTAGTCATGGTAGTAGTTAGCGGGATATTAGATTGTGTTTGCTACAGGTACATGTTTGACATTGTTTTGATATGAATGATTTGAATATATTATAATGTTTGATGTGATTGTATCCATGCTTGCATGAAGTTACTTTCAATTTGATTATGACTTTTATGTGAAATTATATCATGAAAACATGTTTCAAATGAATGTATCGTGTTATGAATGAGTTTGCACATGAAAATGAATGATAAGTTATCCATGCTTCAAATGAATGGTTTTGCACATGAAAATATTAAGTTATCAATGCATGCATCATAGTTCTTGTGATTGTATGACATTATATATATATATATATATATATATATATGTGTGTGTGTGTGTGTGTGTGTGATATATATATCAAATCATTACATCTACCATAAATGCATGATAAATTTGATATTTTCTTCATCATAGCATTCTGATGATTCTCTTTTGACTGGTTAGAATAATATCCATAACATCATAGGACAAAATGACTTCAAACTGTAAATGGATGTATCGTAGGATAGTTGACAATGAGGTATCGCTTGAATATATGGATGGTGTTGACAGATTTATTGAATTTGCAATGGCAAGTATCAGTATAGTGGATCCCACAGGTCGAATCAGGTGCCCCTGCACCATGTGTAAAAATAATCAATTTGTAGAACCTCATGGCGTTAAACATCACCTATACAAGAAGGGTTTTGTGAATGATTATCAGAATTGAAAGTTTCATGGTGAAGAATTTAGAAACAATTTTGATGCACAGGTGGATGTGGTGCACGATAATTCATATGTGGATTTGATATTTGATGCCGCAGGACCAGAACTGAATTCTGCTATGGGTCCTAGTGATGTACCAACTAGGGTAGAGGAAGAAATATCAAACGATGCAGCTAGTAGATTTTATGATTTACTTAGAGATGTTGATGAGCCACTTTGGAATGGTTGCGAGAGTCACACTATCTTGTCTGCAGTTTGTTCACTATTGAATCTGAAGTCGGAGTTTAATTTGAGTCAATCATGTTTTGACTATCTGTGCTCCATTGTGAAGAGTCTGACATGGAGATTTTAAGAAGATTGTGATACTTTTCATATGGACTGATAGATGCCCATAACCCGATGCCCTTCCTTGGATTTGGGAAGGATCACAATTGAAAAAAAAACTATATTTTGGGAACTACCATATTGGCCAACCTTATTATTGATACAACATAGTTTGGATGTAATGCATGTGGAGAAAAATGTGTTTGATAATGTGTTCAATACAGTAATGAATGTCAAAGGAAAAATGAAAGATAATCTGAAGGCCCGTATGGATTTAAAAGTAATATATAAGAGACCAGAATTGGAACTCAAAGAGTACAATGGCAAAGTACTGAAACCAAAGGCAATGTATGTGCTTGGACTAGATCAAATAAAATAGGTATGTCAATGGTTGAGACAGTTGAGATTTCTAGATGGATACGTCTCTAACATTGCTCGAGCTATAAAGATAGATAAGGGACAATTATATGGGTTAAAGAGTCATGATTGTTATGTCATTATACAACGGTTGATACTCCTAGCATTCCATGATATGTTAGACAAACCTATATGAGGGGTATTATCCGAGTTGAGTAGATTTTTTAGAACATTGTGCACATCAAAAGTCGTAGTATCTGAGGTAAGAATTACAAGGATTCTGTCATCACTACTATTTGTCCCTTAGAGAAGATATTTTTGCCAACATTTTTCGATGTTATGAAACATGTGATCATACATTTGTCATATGAACTAAGGGTTGGTGGTCCTGTGCAATATCGATGGATGTACCCATTTGAAAGATATATGTTTTTTTATATTTTTCTCTTCAATGCTTTTGAGAAATTTATTGTAATCCGAGATGTAGATTTTTGACAGATGCATGTTTGACCTCAAAAAAAATGTTCGGAATAAAGCAAGAGTAGAGAGTGTTATTTGTGAGGTATACACTTTAGAAGAGATTTCAATTTTCTCATCTATGTACTTTGAAGCTCACATTTTAACACATTATACATGCCCACCTTGTAATGATGATAGAGAATAATTTACTGTAGCTGACAAACTATCGATATTTCAATCACTTGGGCATGCCTTTGGCAGTTACCGGTCAAGACTCTTAAAAGATCGAGAGCAAGACGCAACACAAATATATATCCTTTTAAATTCTCAACAATCGACCCATATATCGAGTAAGTATACTTAATATGTAACACTAAGTTCTATACGTGCGTACATGGTTCGGTAATATAAGTATTTGTTAAGTGTAGATGATTTGATCTGAAGATGCGAAGAGAACTTTCACATCTCATTGATGCAGAAGTACAAAAAAAACATGAAAATAAGTTTGTGGCATGATTGAAAGAGTTGGTAAGGACGATGACATACATTCTTTCCATGTAAACAATAATAAGTTACTTAATTGGTCGTGATCACAGTCATTGTTTATGCTTGTAGGTCCGCTATGGTGATGTTAACGATCAAGGAATATGTGATTTACAAAATGGTTTGACCAAAGTTATGCAATGTTACAACAGGTACATCATAAATGGTTATCGAATCCATACAAAAGACTATGGTGTAAATAAGTTAACGATGAATAGTGGTGTGTGCGTCAAGGGTAACAGCTACGGTGAAAATGAACATGACTATTACTGTGTTATAGAAGAAATAATGAAGTTGACTTAGGCATAAATAATAGGGTAACTTTATTCAAGTATCATTGGTTTGATCCTACAGCAATAAGAATCAACAAAGCCTCAGGCATTGTGGAGGTGAATCATAAATCAAGGTTTGGAATATATGAACCATTTATATTAGCCTCGCAAGCTCAACAAGTTTACTATACTTCATATCCGAGTATAAGGAAGTCAGATAGAAATGAATGGTGGGCAGTTTGCAAGGTGAAGTCTAAACTATACCCTGAGTATGATCAGTTACAGGAAGACAAGTTAACTGAAGAGAGTGATTACTATCAATCAGATGATATGTATGACTTCTCTTATGGTCACGATGTTGCATATGGTATACATGTCATATCTCCATTGTCCGATGGCACATGCATGAAAGAATGTTATCCAAATGATATACCAAGTAGATGGGCGGCCAATGAAGAATAAGAAGAAGATGACGAAGAGGAGGAGGAGGAAAAAGAAGAATATGAAAGTCAAACAAGTGATGAGGAAGCATTCTCGAGCTAGTGAAATACATCTTATAATACATACCTCTATTTGATGTGAATGATTTGAATTATTTGAATGTATTGAAATGTATTGCAATGACTTGAATGTATTGTAATGTTTGAATGTATTTCATGAAGTTATTTTCGATTTGATTATGTATCTTTGATAAGTATAGAGTTATGATTTGAATGTATTGCAATGATTTGAATGTATTGCAATATTTGAATGTCTTGCATGAAGTTATTTTTTATTTGATTTGAATATCTTATGTTTTAATGTATTGCAATATTTGATGTGAATGATTTGAATGTATTAAAATGTATTGCAATGGTTTGAATGATTTGAAGGTGTTGTAATGTTTGAATGTATTGCATGACGTTTTTTATTCTTTGATTATGTATCTTCGATACGTATAAAGTTATGATTTGAATATATTATAACGTGTTTGAATGATTTGAATGTATTGCAATATTTGATGTGAATGATTTGAATTATTTGAATGTATTGAAATGTATTGCAATGATTTGAAGGTATTGCAATGTTTGAATGTATTGCATGACATTTTTTATTTGTTAGAATATGGTTTATGGAGGTTACAGTGGTCGAGCACCCAGTGATAACCAATCTCAGCCTTCATCTTCACGGGCTGCTTCAATAGGTATACCATTTAACTAATTGTATACTTGATTAGTTTAAATGCGCATTGTGTGAATTTCTAATTCATTTTTCTATAAATAATGTTTCGCATGCACATGACCCACCTACACCAGTTGTTCATACAAGTCACGAGACAACCCTGGATGCAGGGTCTTTTTAGTCTGACACACGATGACTCATTCAAATTATGTATATCGATAATCGACCATAAGTATTTCATTTTCACTTATCCTATATGTATCTTATAAATATTGTATATTGATAGTTAATGTGTACCAATTCATGTGCAGTGTGAGGTTCGAGCTACAAGAAGTAATACGAGAGATTAGGCATTCACTAGTTCAACATCTACCAGGACCGGTCGCTTAATGAAAAGAGTACCCAAAGAAGGTGTTGGACAGATTGTGGTCTTCATTCATGGTATACAATTGTTTCTCATTATTAATGTGTTTCATATTTAATTTTTTATTATAGTCATGTCTACTAACTTTCTAAAATTATTTGTAGGCTTTAAATCGCTTCGCGACTACGATGGAGGAGCGGGACACGAGGAAGGTGTGGCAGAAGGTGGTTGTGATTTGTAGACATGTTGCACAATATGAAGACTGCAGCAAGAAAAACATCTGACGGGATAGATGATCCACTGCAGTGGAAGGGTCATGGCACTCCTACTATCAGGTCAGATGTTTGGGATGCAATGTGCGACAAGTGGGCAGGGCATGAATTTTGAAACCACTCAGCAAAGGCTGCACAAAACTGAGCGAATATGCCCGATGCCCATCTACACATAGGTGGATGTAGGACTTTTGAGAGCCACCTGAAGAAAATGGTAACTCATCAATATAGATATTGTCAATTTTATAAGTGTTATTGCATACCTGTTAAATAATTTTTTATCATTTAACTTCGCAGGAAACAGAAAAAAGAGGCATTATGCCATACAAGGATGTGTTTGTTGAAACACATAAATGTAAGACAACGGGAGAGTTTGTATCAGAGAAGGAGAGAACGACAATGATATGTATTTATTATATTAATAAACATTATAATATACAAGTTATCATAAATATTATTAATTATTAATCCATATTGTAATCAATACTTTGTAGAAGTTATACGAGCAACAGATGGTAGAGCGATATGGAAATGACTCCACTCAACATTCGCCTTTTGATCCTTCAGCATGGGTGACTGAAACAAGTGAACCCAAAAAGGATCGTGTGTTTGGGTTTGAGAGTAATATGAACACATCACTAGTCATTGCCTCCTCCAGTCATGTCTCTCAGAGTTCTTTCGTCAGCATCAACTCCAAGCATCCGACTGACCCGCCTAATTTTTGAGATGGTGTCTGCCAACTTGTTAAGGACACAATGCATGACTATTTATATAAAGCAATTTCCGACGTTGTCTGTAATGAGTTGTGCAGCTTTTTTCGGGACAAGAGAACTTCGTCTGCAGGTGTCTGTCAGGTGTGAAATGTTTCATGTCATTTGTTTCATGTTGTTAGATTTCAAGCTAGTATATGCGTGATTTCATCACATATGAGCATGATTTCATCACTATGAAAGTTTGACTCCCTTATAACACGTATATGCATGATTTCATCACTATTAAAGTTTTTTTACTACATTAGGACACATATAAGCATGATTTCATCACTATGAAAGTTTTTTCACTACCTCAGAACACATATATGCATGATTGAATCACTATGAGAGTTTTTTGACAACCTTAGAACACATATTTGCATGATTGAATCATTATGATTTTTTTCCTGTCAGCCTTAGAACACATCTGAATTCTGTTAATACCCTTCACTTTATTGCTAGCTAGACTATGTGTAATTCACTCATGTTACTTTGATTGCCTTAGCTTAGGTGCATTGCATATAATTTATTTTATTATATTTTGCTTATCAATACTAACCTTTCTTTTCTCTTGTAGGATGCTGGAGATAATCAGCGTAGAGGAGCTGATGGAGGCATGGATAAAGGGGCATATCGAGACAATGAAGAAGGTGACGCACAAAATCTTAGCGATGATTAGATTCATGTGTTGAATTTGATGTACCTTCTTGTTGTTTCAAAAGAAACTCTTTGTAATTGTTCACTTGTAAATAATTAAAACTTGGTAAGGATTATAGTGGATCGATAAATTGTTTGTAGTTGCTTTGTATATGTATTTTTTATGTGTACTTTGTTTTTTATTCACAAGATATATAAATTGTATGACGTGTATTTTTTTCTCGATATTTATATTTTAAATAATTTGTTTAATTTTTTTTATTTTTTACGACGGATTAGCGACATATATTATCCGTCACTAAAGGACAAATATTTATCCATCACAAAATTGAATTGATCGATATTTTTTACGATGGATTATAATTCATCGCAATTCTGTCGCTATAATAGCGACAGAATTAGCGACGGATTCATATCTGTCACAAACCCAAATCTCTGCAGATTAACGACGACCTTGCAACGAATAATAGCATTTGCTAATTCCTCATAATTTAGCGATGAAAGTAGCGACAGATACGTTCTGACGCTAATTAGCGACTAGAAATTTATGATGAAAGTTATCAGTCGCTATTTTATCACTAATTCATCGCTAAACTCTACAACGAGGGATTGACGACGGATTAGCGACAAAATGCGGCCGTTGCTAATCCACAGATTTCTTGTAGTGTGTCGTCAGCATCGGCGTGTCTTGTGCAACCGACAAGGGGAAGTGAAAATGGGCAAGTTGTGGGGCCCCCTCCCCTTCTTCGTCCTCTTTTTTTGGGGGGGGGGGCTAGGGGTTGATTGTCGATGCAGGCTCGTCCAGCATACGCTTGTTGGTCGGATTTGTCTGATCGATCCGTCTCCAACCCACCAGATAGGTCTAGCCAGTGGGATCCACCGTTGTTGGTGGAGAACCCTCCTACGACCTCTCCCCTCCTTGATTTCCCTATCTCCCTCACCTTGTTCCTCTCTTTCGGCCATCCAGAAGGGTTGCCTGAACAAGATAGCATCAGCCTGGCTACCAATTGGGGCACTATCGGGAGAAAATTTGTCAGACGAAGCAGTCTTGCAGAGCCCCCTCCTGCCGACAGGAGCCACACCAAGCATGCGCCAGGCTGACGATGGAGAAAATGACTGACCCTCTCTCTCTCTCATTTGAGCAGCTCGGCCAACAACCGATTGGTGACCTAACCATCGATTGGGGAATGATCGATGAGCCACCATCGGCCTTCCCTGGTTGGCATCAGTCGTGGTTGTTGTTGGCTACCTCCTCTAGAGGCCTGCCATGAGATGTGGGTGTAGTGGGGATTCCTAACCCTAACTCCATCCCACCTCTCCTTCTTCGTCATGAGAGACCCACTCACGATGAGTGGGTGGGAACCACATTACTGTAAAACTGGTTATCACTACCTGGTTCACCCCAAAAGCCTCTAACCCCCCTTGATTCACATATAGAACTTGGTTATGTTAGCTAGAACCAGTTTCCAATTTAATCCTAGACCTTTCTTTCAAGTCCAAATCAGACCCACAATGACTCAAGTAACCAAAAAATCTATTTAAACCAAACCGATCCTACCTATACCCATCTAACTACTTACCAAGTCTAATCAAATTCTATTCAAAACCATCCACTTACTTCTTTAGGATCCAACTCAATTTGGGGTCCAAAATTAACCCAAGCCTTAACCCCACTCAATTTATATTCAAACCAAGACCAGACCCAAAACTTGCATGTCCTAAGACCCAATCCTGTCAGGGCATGTGAGATTCTCACGCACCTAGTGTTTGACCTCGAAAGTAACAAGGATCGGTTGCGGCAGTAGTTTTCAGAGAGCCCTTCCTTGGAGGACAAGGCAAGTTTGAGAAGGGTTGATTGTTATGAATTGTTTCATATTCCACCTTGAAAAGTTATTCTGGATTCAAATTCGCCCAAGAGACTCAGTCAAGCAAGGAGTGGAGGACCCTCAGGATCTGAATTCTTATTTTTTGTTTTTTACATTTTTTAAGACTCTTAAGTAGATTTTATAAATAAGTGTTATTATCGTTAATGAAATAAGTAAAGCATATAGTGAGTGGATTTTATTCTTCACTGTGGTTCATGTTTTGCCTAAGAGATTGAGTTTCTCCTTTTTACACATTTATTCATTTCACGCAGGCTGACAATATTGATTGTCTCCCTCCTACCTTAAAACAACAGTAGGTCAGTCGTCCTTTCAACTCTTTTCATTTTTCCTTGCCTTCTTTTTTGTTTAGACAACTTAAAGCACAACTCATAAAATTGATCCTTTAAAAAAGTAAGTTTAACCGGCCTCACCTGTTAAAAACCCAATGGTATAGTTGTATAACTGGCAGGATTCTGCCAAACCCCATCTTGCCTTTCAAAATAAAATTAAAAAATAATGGCTTCTTTTCTTTGCTCCCAGCTTGCTTACTTACCAAGACTGACCTCGTGAATCACATTGACCAACTCCCAAAACCAAAATGACTAAACTAACATTTTATCCGTAATTGGGCATATAGTCCCTGACGAGTTTTACTGTTTGATGGATCTGCCATGGTCCATTGAGGATGTCGTAAAGGGCGTAAAGGGTATTTCACTAAAATTAATCCCCTCCAGGAACATGTGGTGAGGAAAATAAACAAATTGCGTCTATTTATGTAATGCGTATGTGATTCTTATGCTGCAGGAGTTTGCACTATTTCCTCTTCTTCTCCTACTCCTTGTGAGCTCTGCAGATCCAGACAGAGGAAGACGGAGAAATGGCGGAAGCTGCAGCACCGGCAGCTCAGCCTTCTAGAAAGCGCCAGATAAATTTCTATGCCTATGCTTGCGCTTTTCTCGCTTCCATGACTTCCGTTCTCTTGGGTTATGGTAATTTCTTCATCAAAGCACTTCCTTTTTTCTTGTTTTTCTCTTCTCTTTGTCTCTTTTCTGTTTTGCTTTTACTTTGATGAAGTTCTGGAGTGCTTTTTCCACACCGGATGCACATAAAGGCGTTGCCTTTCCTACTTGGGATGGAAAAAAGAAAATCAGAGAAGTTCAATTCTTTAATGGGCTATGTTTCGTTCTCTTATTTTTTCCTTTTTTCACTTTAAATCAGTTAAAAGAAACAAGAAAGTTCTTTGTTTCAGACATCATGTTTTCAGTAACCTGGAATTTTTGAGTTTGTAGAGGTGACGTTTTTTTTTTTTTTGCCCTCTCATAGGTAGATAGTAGATACCATTGTGGTGCTTTCAAGCGGCTGTAGTAATGAATAAGTGTTTCTTTGATACGTTTACCTACCTCTTTCGATCGTTTTTTGTCCCAATGTTCCTATCCACTTAGAAGTGGATAGTTAGATCTGTGGGTGCCAATCGACTCTAGAGTGAGGAGCTAGAGATGTATAGAAAATGACCTTTCCATTTGTTTTGAAGAAAGACGGAATCTGTACAAGATATATGACATAAAGGAGGTCCGGCTAAAGTGGAACGGAAAAAGATGAGTTTGTCATTAAATAGAAAGGAAAGAAAGAACTCTCATGGTTGAAAAATCTGTACATTCTACATTATAAACAGACGAGAAGCAGGATTATATCGACCTCTCAAACGGACACTTGGCTACGTTGTGTTGGTGAATGGTACCAAGTCCAATAAGAAAAAAAAATACCTGACAAAAATTAAAGAAAACCAAGTTGGAAATGGCGGTCTTCTTCTCCTTGCGGTTACTTAATGATGACCAGCTACATGACAGTTATCTATTTTTTTCTCCAGATATTGGTGTGATGAGCGGAGCGATAATATTCATCAAGAAGGATCTCAAGATCACGGACGTCCAAGTGGAGATAATTGCCGGAATCCTCAACGTCTTCTCGCTGATAGGAGCATTGGCCGCTGGGCGGACGTCCGACTGGATTGGCCGGCGTTTCACGATCGTGCTTGCCGGGGTCATCTTCTTCGTGGGGGCGGTGGTGATGGGGTTCTCCCCCTCCTACGCCTGGCTCATGGTGGGCCGGTTCATCGCCGGCATTGGCGTCGGCTACGCCCTGATGATCGCCCCAGTCTACACCGCCGAGTTGTCGCCAGCCTCCACCCGGGGTTTCCTCACCTCGTTCCCGGAGGTCTTCATCAACTTGGGGATCCTTCTCGGTTACGTCTCCAACTATGCCTTCTCCAAGCTGCCCCTCCGTCTCGGCTGGCGGCTCATGCTGGGCGTCGGAGCCGTCCCTTCCGTCTTCATCGCCGTCGGCGTCCTCGCAATGCCCGAGTCGCCGCGGTGGCTGGTCATGCAGGGCAGGATCGCCGACGCGAAGCGGGTGCTGGAGCGGACCTCCGACACGCCGGAGGAGGCGGAGGTCCGGCTGGCGGACATCAAGTCGGTGGCCGGGGTCGTGGAGGAGGGCGACGTGGTGGTGTCGGTACCGAAGCAGCACCACGGTGAGGGCGTGTGGAAGGAGCTCCTCCTCCGGCCGTCTCCCCACGTCCGCCAGATCCTGCTGGCGGCCGTCGGTATCCACTTCTTCCAGCAGGCCTCGGGGATCGACTCAGTGGTGTTGTACAGCCCCCGCGTGTTTGAGAAGGCTGGGTTCAACAAGTCGAAGTCACTGCTGGCCACCGTGGCCGTGGGTTTCACCAAGACGCTCTTCATCCTGGTGGCCACCTTCACGCTGGACCGAGTAGGGCGGAGGCCGCTGCTGCTGACGAGCGTGGCCGGGATGATCATGGCGCTCTGCGGGCTTGGGTCGGGGCTCACGGTGATCGCCAACCACCCTGGCAAGGTCGAGTGGGCCATAGGGCTGGCCTTCGCGTCGATCCTAGGATACGTGGCGGTATTCTCCATAGGGATGGGGCCCATCACGTGGGTGTACACGTCGGAGATATTCCCGCTGAGGCTGCGGGCCCAGGGCGCCAGCCTGGGCGTGGTGGTCAACCGGACGACGAGCGGGGCCATCGCCATGACGTTCCTCTCACTCTCCAAGGCCATCACCATCGGCGGTGCCTTCTTCCTCTACGCCGGTGTCGCAGCAGCAGGCTGGGTCTTCTTCTACACCTTCTTGCCTGAGACCAAGGGGAAGACGCTGGAGGAGGCCGAAAATCTCTTCAGGAGGAAGGAGGAGGAGCCTGCTCTTGCCGCCGCCGAGCTGCAGTTGGGGGAGGTGCAGAAGGGTAGCGCCGCTGTAAATTCGGAGAACAGCAGGATCTGAGACCGAAAGGGAGGCATTTTGGTGTTTTGCTCCAGAGTGCATGACGTGGCATCGAGAAGAGAGGGGAAGGCTTTACTTTAAATTTGTTAAAACATGTAAAATGGTGGACCGATCCGATCATATGATCCAAAATAAAGTAATTTGACTCATTATCCATAATTGTTCACAGATTGTCATCAAACGATGGACATTTGAAACGTAGCATTTGAGTACGGTCCAAACAAATGTTGGACTTGGGATGGCCCACACAGTGAAGGGTGCGGTGGGAAGTTTGATGGAGTAGATGAAGAGGCCGTGCTAAGCCTATCGTTACTCAGTTCAATAGTTGAGCACCGTAGGCTTTGCGGTAGACTATATGTAATTGTTGACAAATCCCAATGGCTAGAGATACTTCATATGCTTTATGTTACCTGAAGGAGGCAGAATTAACAATTTAAGTTAAGGTGAGCACAAATGCACAGTAAACAACAATAATTTTTATGACAATAAATTATAGTAGCAAGTGCAAAAAAAAAATTTGAGAAACTTTGGTCGAAACTAAATAACATGTTTTTGGTAATAAAAAATTTTATTTAATAATTATGATTCAAAAACCCAATGACTCGAGAATCGGCTCATCCATTAGTGACTCGTGACTCGGACAGGTCAAAACGTTGATTCGTTTGGGTTTTGTTTAACTTTTAATTTTGTATAAAATTAATATATTATTAGTAAAAAATAACATGATTTCTTCTCAAATCATTAAATAAATCAAATAGCATTATGCTAAGTTACAACTAAGCTATGTCTAGTCATTTATTAGCAAGAAATCGAAGTACCAAACAACTAAACTTGTATCAAATAACTAAATAATATCCATCTCATTAAAATCCTAAATGTTAATTGAGAAAAAACATAAAATCCTAAACTTAAATGCTAATCGAAACCCTAATTCTTATATCATCAATTATTCACTTATGTCATTCAAGCATGTAGAATCGTGTTTAATGTCAATTAAAAAATACAAAAATACCTACATTAAGTATTCATCTTATTTAAAAACAAAATTAAAATCTAAATGCTATTAAAAAAACACAAAACTCTAAAAGCTAATTAAATATTCATTCTATTTAAAAAATAAAACTAAATAAAAAACTCAATCCTAGCAAATATCATTCATAGTTTTCATACATAAACTAATTGAAACAAAAAATAATAAAACTCTCAAATTTTTAACTAAAATCAAGCATGTGGATCATGTATAATGCTGTTTAAAATGATAAAAAATAACTAATTAATATTCATCTCAATAAAAACCTAAATGCTAATTGAAAAAAAATACAAAAAAACTAAACCTGAATGCCAATTGAAACCCTAATTCTTACATCATCAATTACGCATTTATGTCCTAAACACAAAAGAGAGAGAGAGAGAGTAGACCTCGTGTGCGTTGTCGCAACTTTGTGTGTGGTGTGTTGGACGACTGTGTTGTTATGGGGTTAGACTATTAGAGGAAGGGGGCACAGAGAAACTTAGGAAGTCTAGAGAGAGATGGGGGCTGAGCTTGCCATTGTGGGTGATGCGGATCCGACGATAGAGTCGATCCACAATATGAGATTCAAATGGATCTCCACGCGTGGAAGCTAAAAGATATAACAGGAGAGTCTGAACAAGACTCAAATGCCTTTTGATTCGAGATCGGAACACTCTGTTTGGACAGATAATGCAAACACAAAAAAGATACATAATGAGCGCAACTTTACAGCGGATCTGAAATCATAGATTTTGGATATGTGATGACCGAAATATGATGGTCTTAGAGGGATGGATAGACAAGACACCTGATACCTATCCAATGACCAGACCGTCAACTTGGAGAAGGTTTTTGACCCCTTTGTCGACTAAGTTTGGAAAAACTCAAAACAGAAAACTTAAGCGAGATTGTATTAGCTTTCCAACAAATCAAAAGTTGTGAATTTTTTAGAAGTCCATTGAAAGTTATGATTAAATTATGCTGCACTATTTTCAGAACCACAATGTTCAGAAGACTTTCCCAGGATTTCCAATGAAATTCAAAGACTTTCCCAGGAATTCCATTTTCAAGCACTTTTCTAATCATTTTCCAAATACATCTCAATTTTCCAAGGCAAACATCATATTTTCTCAAACTTGCATTTTTTTGAAAATTCCATAGCACATGCTTGATTCTCTGTGCATTCTAGAAAAATAGAGCATAATTTGGATAATTTAACTTAGTCAAAGCATACATTTGATCCTTGGTTCGATTACCCCTGGTAAAGGCGCCAGGAACGGTTGAACCTCGTACCAACAGGCGGATCCCATTCCACGGAATTTTCCCACAATTTTTCAAAACAGAG
This sequence comes from Nuphar pumila, assembly GCF_984573655.1. Taxonomy (NCBI): domain Eukaryota; kingdom Viridiplantae; phylum Streptophyta; class Magnoliopsida; order Nymphaeales; family Nymphaeaceae; genus Nuphar; species Nuphar pumila. The sequence goes on from NC_143253.1 coordinate 137,955,549, forward strand.
GCGAGTAATTTTCAAAACCAATTTTCAAAACTTTGGTCTAGTTTGACTCGCAGAATCATTTCTTCTCTCTCGCAGAGGGAGGAAAAAAATTTGCGATGATAACAATGACCCATATACACTCACTTATAAGCAAGGTTGGTGAAACTACCCCAACATCTCATAGAGAAATCCACAAGTCCCACCCACAGGTCCGACCAGGTAACTTTCAATAAAGTTACCCAAGATCCATTTTCTAACAGCCTCCTCAGTTGAGCCTACCTTCTCCTCAGGAGCCCACAACGAGTCAGTCATTTTAGGAGAAGCTCCTTGAGGCTTTTTCTGATATAAAGGTGATCATGTATAGTTTTATGCGTAAATTCATACATTTTTTATGCATGATCATGTATAATAATTGATTAAAAATGCTTATTTGCGAAGGTTTTCATGTTTTTATCAAAATTAAAATTTGAGCAAATTTGAGCCTTGTTGGAGTAATTAGGGGAGAATAATTAAGTTTTTAGAAATTACTTTTTAAAAGAGATGCCTTCTGGAAATATTAAAAATTTATTGGACTGTTTTTGAAATAATTTTTTAAAACCTAATTAGAAGACTATAAATAGTCTTGTTTGAGGAAGAGAAAATGTTTTTCTCTCTATAGCTTGCACCCCTCTCTCTCCCTCTCCTTCTTTCTTTATCCCTTTTGTTTGATCGACTGGTTGCTTACCTCATTCTTCTTGTTTCTTATGTTTTTCACTCTTTCTTCTAAACGTCATCATCATCAGTTTCTCGCATCTCCTCTGTCGGAGTGAGAGAACAGAGTTCATTTGGTTGCACAAGTAAAAACAATTTTTTCTTCATCCCCTTTTTTCATAGTTTAGTTTCATAGCATGCATTGTAGTTAGTTTTACATTATTTTCATGGCATATTGCTTGGTTTAATTTCAGCATATCATATCATTCATTGTTTCTTATTTTCGAAAAAGAAAAAATAGACAATAATAAAATAAATATTTTTCTTAGATTGCGTGCAAGTAGATAATCGTAGGTTTATCTTAATTTTTGATTTTTGTATTCACATTTCTCGTTGTGCTTCTAGTTAATTAGTTTAATTTAAGAATCAATTTAATTAGAAATAACTTAATAGAATCACTTTTATTAAATAACATTTTTCATAGTCTCTACATTTTCATTATATTTTTCCTTTTTTGGTTAATTAAAGCTGATATTTTTTGGTTAATATTAACAAATTAGTTAGTTGTTTATCTCTTAATTAGTTGTCTTAACATGTTAATTTAGTTTCATTGATTGATGCAATGTTAGTTTTCTTAACCGTAGAATAGATAGATTTCTTGTTCGATAAAGTAGAATAGATAGTTAATTATTTATTCTTCTTCTTTCAGCAAATTAGAATAGAATTATTTCTTATATTCAGCAATTAGTTTAGTTCATTTAAATTTCCATAATTTAGATTCCTAGCACTTAGATTTTAATTTAGTTATTATTTGTTGATTATCGTTTTTCCTTAGAAATTACATTAGCCGATTTAGGTAGATTTAAATTCTAGCAATTAGTTAGTTTTACTTCCATGTTAAATCTGATTTTTTTACATCAATTAAATTTAATTAAGTTCAGTTTATGTCAATAGATTAATTAGAAATTAATTAGTTAATTTAAATTATTTGAATTACATTAGCCGATTTTCATTATTACATTAAATTATCGATATTGGTTAATTAGTTAAATTGTTGATTGCTTGCTTAATTAGTTGATTAAATTCCTTTTTAGAATTCGGTTAGTATAGCATGTAAGTTAAATTAACTTAATTTATTTTATAGTTCATATTTTCTTTTATTAGTTAATTAGTTTAGTTTATTTCTTGTTATTTGCATTAGTTAATTCCATAACCTGTTTCTTGTTAGTTAGTTAATTAGTTATGTTAATTTGTCTTTTAGTTAGTTGATTCATGTTGTTCTTAGTTAGTTATAGAATAAGTTATGTTATTTTGTATTTTAGTGTAGTGTTATTTCATAGTTTATTTAGTATTTTTATGATTTTTTATAAAACTAACCCTTAATGTTTTTTATAGTTTTTCGTCGTATCTTTGTGTTTAGTTTGTTTATTCTTGCAGGAAAGCATTCAGACGTGTGGTGAGCCCTCAAAAATACCCCTAAAGAGCCCTCTGAGGTCCCCAAAATGTTCCATCAAAAGGTCATTTGAACCCCTCAGGGAGCCCTCAGAGATCCAAAGATCAAGAAATCAACTAGCAGGTAGAAGAAGAAATCAAGGGACAAGAAGCTCAAGTATATAAGGATGTTTTTCTCCTTTATTTTAGATTAGGATTTTTATTATTTAATTATTTGATTTAGGTTTATAATAAGGCATTTATTTTTATTTGTTTAAACCCTCCACAGAGGGCCGTACTCTTGTATTTAATTAATTATTTTTATTTTCAAGACAATAAAGAGTAGTTTAGCTTTTCTATGAAATACAAAGTATTTTTCTTGTTCCCTGAGTTTGACCTAGATTTCACCACTAGTGTAATCCAGTTTTTATTATCTGATGCACGGTTTGCACAAACATTTTTATTGAAAGTATATTTTTAAAATACCTTATTGAAAAAGTTGTATCAAATTTTTGGCACCGTTGCTGAAGAACGATGATTAAATACGAGTATTCACTTTATTGCCACTGAGTGTTCATGTTTATTTAGGTTGCTAGTTTACTTTTTGTTCTTTGTTTATGACTGCTAATTATTTAGGATTGCTTAGTTTCTTTTTCAACATTTAGGTTTAGAACCACGTGTTTGCACACCATAGATACCAACTTACCTTTCTTGCACGACCCACCTACTAGGCTACCCTTAGGAGGTGACTGCGCATGATTGGTACCGTGCTTATAGCTTACTTTTCATAAAATATCTGTTGGGTGCAAGTATGTGGTGTTTGTTTATTTTCTGCTTTCTAGTTTTATTTTTCTCTTTACTTGCTTTGTGGTTTGCTATGGTTTGACCACACTGCACGTTAGGTAGGTAGAAAGCCTTTTACTTAGGATGGTTGTTGCACCGGTCTACCCTCAGGTGCATGCAAGGGTGACACTCGCTTGACCCCAAGCTTGCTGAATTAGTTGAGGATCCTGAGTCCCTTATTAAGAGAGCTCGTCGATCCGACCCCATGGCTAAGGATCAACAGATGACCCAGCCCCTGAGGGAATATTTTATACCTAATGAATATACTCTCACCTTCTGCATCGCTAGACCCATTGTAAGAGCCCCACATTTTGAGATTAATGCCAGCATAATCTAAATTTTATCATCTTTTTATGGCCTGAGCAACGAAGACCCCTACCATCATCTCAATGAGTTCATCGAGATTTGATCTATAATGCGGATCAACAATTTCGAAGATGACGCATTAAGGTTGATGTTGTTCTCTTTCTCTCAAGGACAATGTCAAGTACTGGCTGAAGGCTTTAGATACAGTTCAGATTACTACTTGGGAACACATGCAATAAGAGTTCCTCAAGAAATATTTCTCGATTGGTAAGATGAACCAATATCGAAAAGTCATCACTAGCTTTTCACAAATTGAGGAAGAAATATTTTATAAGACGTGGGAGAGGATGGAAGATCTTCTCCAAAAGTATCCCCACCACCAGGTGTTCCGTTGGCAACTGATGCAATATTTTTATGACGGGATGACCGAGAAGAACCGTCAAATGGTTGATGTTGCCTGTGGGAGCACTTTCATGCTGAAGAGTGAGGATGAGACGTGGGCCCTGTGTGAGACCCTGAATGAGAATTCGGTGCACCACGCTTCAGCCTCACGATCTGAGAGGATTGTACCTACACAAGATAGAGCGAAGAAGGCTGACATTTACGAGATATGGACACACCTTGAGTTGCAAAACAAGGTTGACATGCTGACCCAAAAATTGGATCAGTTGTTGTCAAATCCCTCACCAGCCATGCAGGTGTGTGCTAGCCCAGCACACCATATATTTGATTATTCTGCGATGCCATATTACCTAGAGTTTGTCCAGAAACAAACCCAGATGGTGCAAGGTTTCGCTAAACCCGTGCCCAACTCATATTCAAATACTTATAACCCAGGTTGGCAAAAACATCCTAATTTCTCGTAAAGTAATCCACAACATCCCTCTATACCTTTTCAAAACCCACCCAGGCAAGGCAGTTATGTGCTTGGTTTCTAGCGTTCTAGTTTCTCTTCCGCCCAACCTTCATTTAGTCAGCTTCCACCCCAAGAGCCTACATTTAGTCAGTCCTTCGAGGACAAGATGTTGCAAACCTTCTCTTATATCAAGGCGAATATAAGCGCCTACATGCAGTCCATTGCCAAATTAGAGACACAGATGAGACATCTCATCGAGGCGCTTAGCAGGCGAAGTGAGGTGACACTTCTTAGTCAATCGATGGTTAACCCTGAGGGTAAGGAGCCGATGCATGGCCTGCACATGACAGGTGTCCATCAAGAGCATGCTCAAGCAGTTATAACCCTTAGAAGTGGGCAACAATACCAATCGAGGAAGGCTGCAGAAGAAAGTGAAAGATCTAGTATTGAGCAGCCGGTCTCTACTGTCATACCTCAGAAAATTGAGAGGGCTCCCCTGTTTAAGCCTTCCAAGTCCTATATACCCAAAGTCCCCTTTCCTGAGGCGATAGAGAAGCCGAAGTCGTTTGGCAAGTAGGAGGTGAAGATGCTTGAGATTTTCAAGCACGTTCAGATAAACTTCTTCCTGCTTGACGCCATCCAGCAGGTCTTTGCATATGCAAAGTTCTTAAAGGAGCTTTGTACGCAAAAATGAAAGTTGCAGTTTATTGTGTCGAAGAAGATTTATTTGACTGAGCAGGTGAATGTAGTGCTCCAGCACAAAACTCTACCAAAGCTCAAGGACCTAAGGACTCCTATTATTTCATGCGTTATAGGAGACATTATGGTTGAGCATGCTTTGCTCGACCTCGGAGCAAGTGTGAACATTCTGTCAAGTTTTTTTTATGACGCATTTGGGTTAAAAGAGATAAAGTCGACACCTTTGACCCTGCAGCTGGCAGACCGATGGATCAAGGTCCCATGAGGGATTCTTGAGGATGTTCTGGTCAAGGTGGAGGACTTTTACTTCTTTGTTGACTTCATTATTTTGGATATGGAGGGAGTGAATGATGTGAGACATATGCCTATTATTTTAGGTCACCCCTTCCTAGCTACTGCCAACACGTACATCAATTACCGCACTAGTGCAATGGATGTCTTGTTTGGTAACAATAATATGAGGTTGAATATATTTAATGCAGCAATGGCCCCTGCAGGAGCAGATGCCTCTTTCCAGGTCGATTTTGTTTAGGACCTGGTGGAAGCAGAGCCAATATGGATGTTGAGTGATCCACCTCATGAGGATGATGATAAATCACTCGAGGGGGATAGCCTGAGATTGATTGCTATAAGGTTAGGTGAACAAACATATATACCACGCAGCGTTGTCAGGATCTAGAGGGATAGAGTTGGAGGTAATGTTGTGGGCAAGGTCATCGATGCTATTATTTTTCTTAGACCTCCCGATTGAGCATGACTTCGCGTCCATTGATCTCATGGATGATGAAAAGTCACCAGAGATTCGTCTGATTGAAGACGTAATATTTAGCACTCTATGGGAGGCAACCCATATTAGTGTTGTGATATTAGTAGTTTTGCTATTTTTCTGTCATTTTCTTTGCTCATGAGCATGAATGTTAGATCATATATGCATTGTATTGTGTGCATTTTTTATGAGTTATATACATTGAGACAGGTGGAATCTCTGCAAATCCAATACATGCAACATCAGGTAAGATTACATAGTGTAGATTAGGTGACTTCTACTACTTTCCTCCAATTTATGTTGTTCTCATGTGCATTCATATAGTTTCATGCAAACATGGGGGAGTGCCACTGTGGACAGTGTCATTCAAGCATAGGGGAGGGTGTAGTTTGCACACCCAAATCTGTTTCTGTCTTTGTACATGCACACTGATGAAAACTCATAAAAAATGAGCTTTTAAGAAATGAGTTTGATCTTGTATGAATGCTTTACATAATCTAATATTTTTAGAGAATTTTTTAGCCCCACGAAAAAAAATTTGACACTAATATAGATAAATGTGGTTATGTGGATTTCAAAGAAATGACAATAGATGCATGTTAGAGTTTATTTTGAATCACAAGTATGAATATGCACATGTTATTTTTTAAAAACTAAGCAAATGAACAACATTAAAAGTAAAAGCATAGGTTATAAGAACAACATTGAAATGACGATCTAGAGCTTGCTTGTTGCTCTTAGATTTGTCGGAAGCAAGACGTCGATCGACCAGCTGTAGAACAATTCTATGACAACTTTAGTAAGGCATCGATGTGTCCTTTGAGAAACCGATATGCAAACTCTATGGTGAAGATGCAAGGATAGAAGATGAAAGTGAGATCCTCTTAAGAAATTAAAAAATATCTCAAGAAGCCGAATCCTCTTCAAGAGAACGATCTCCTAATGTAGGAGCAAAAAACAATTCAATTTCATTCCACAAATTCCAAATTACATGATGCTCAAACTTTGCAAAACTCAACTATTTATAGTGTTGACTTCTTGAAGTGGCGCCAAGCTCGAGCAACCCACACTTCAAAACCCATGGCGGATGACCCTATTCCATTGTCTGACAACGTGCCACCCGTGAAACAATTCTGGTTGCTGTCACACATGTGCTATAAACATGCACCACTGCCCTGCCAACTACACTCCTAGTGCACCCACGCTGCCCGTGCGGTGGCTGCTCTGCCCTACACTAATGCCGACTCTGCTGCGGTTCCTCTGCCATGCGCTTCGACTAGTCTCGCCTGCCTCGGTGGTTGGACTTTCAGTCGGGTCTGCATCACATGTGTGCACGACATGTTGTCTTTGTGCTGTTGCAAAGAGATGCCATAGTAGTTCGCCGAACAAGAGGGAGGTTCTCCAAGTAGATGCAATTAAGGAGACTCCATCATTTAGAGTGCTTACCAACGGTGGAGCACTCAAACACGGTTGATAGAAGAACTTTGAAAGCACGAACCACATTACAATCAACCCGATTTTGTAAACCTCATTTGGTGAAGGGGGAAAGAAGAAAGCCCCTAGACCTCCTGCAACTGCTGACCGTTCCCGCGTGCATGGCACACGCGGTGCGACAATCGTTCCCACGTGCGTTGCACGGGGCACATTGTGCCTAGAACGATGCTGCAATAACTGCTCATGCGCATTGCAGGGGCGCGTGCGGCATGGCAATGCCGCGTTGCAGAGGTGCATGCGGCGCACATGAAGCAACTGCTGCCACACATTTTAAGCGAGCACATGGTGCCTTAGTGTGGCGGCACACACAATAAACACACGCTGCTGTCTGAACAACATAGGCCGCGTGCGGGGCTGTCTGAAACATGGGGGCTGTCTGAAGGGCGCACAGCCTGTGCGCCTGTCTGAGGTCAGAATGGGCAGCACACAGGCTGCTGCACACATGGGCTGATAGCGGCTCATGAGTGGCGAGGGGTCCAAATACGCTGCAACAAAGGAAGGGGCTGCAACTGGTCCGAGGGGAGCGTGATGGCGTCCGCGGGTGGGTTGAGATGGGCAGACGCATCAAAGGTAAACTTGTGACACAATTAGCCTTGGGTAAAGTTTTCTACACGCGAACATGACATAATGCAAAGTATGAGTACTATAGAATAAGGGGATACAACCATTGAGTTTTGATTCCACCGGTGGGTGGGAAAACATTGTCTCATATGCTTTTTTTTTTTGAAAGGCAAGCTGGGGTTAGGCAGACCATCACCAGTTATTATTCAACGTACCACCGGGTTTTAAACCTGCAACGTCCCATCAACAAGGAGACGTTCACTGACAGCTCCTACCAACCATGCGCAGCCCCCGTTGGTATTCTCTCATATGCTTGTTGGAAAGGAACCTTACAAACTTGGAACTTGAAACCCTTCAAACCGTAAAGTTGAAGATGTGCTCAATAAATGAGATCCAAAACTAACGTGTTCTTGTTAACCCTTGGTTTTCAGATGTTGATGTGCAAGTGTAAGCAAAGGTGCAGGAGTTGGTCATGAACCAAAGCCATAATATTCATCAAGAGGATCGATTGAAGTTGTTATGTAAGTTGCAGAAGACATGACTCAACACCTGCTACATAATTGTCAATGTTTGGAGGAAAACTATTCACCTGTTTGGCCAAGAGAAGATTCCTAGGTTGCAGTTGGACATGAAGCTTCATGCTCATTCAAAGATAAATGCATATAGACCAAGTATGGTAAGAGCGACCCTCCAAATTATCGTGTGCAAGATCTGGGCGGGGAAGTTTGAAATAGAAACTTAGTTGAGCAGGGAATCAGATATTGTGGCTGACACGTTAAACTAAGATAGATTTCATGCCATGAGAATCTGCCAAGGCTTTCAACATTTCACAAAATGGAGATGGCTATATGAAAGGAGAGGGGTTCCACCGGACGAAGGATGGACCAAAGTTGATCTATACAGTTTGTCATGATAAATGGCATGGGCTTTTAATTTAAGGGATCAGAAAGGTGGCTTCGAAACTCCCTCAAGCCAAGCCTGCCACAGTCAAGAGATTTGGACAAGGCGAGTTCCTTGAATGGATGATATTTGGTGCTATTGAAGGCATCAAAGTATTGAGCTGGAAATCATAAGTTCAAGCTTTATTGACTTAATTTTATAGCATAAACAGCATGGTTTGTTTGTTAAGAATCAAACCTTGGATTTAGTGATTTTGATCTAAAAGTATGATGTTTTGAATTGTAAAATATAAGAGCATTGTGGGCTGTTGATTTTTGAAGTCCTCAAAAAACTTACATGTTACAATCACGTCATTCAAAACTCATTTTTTTTATTAAAAAAGCCCTTCCTTGCAGGTCTCATTTACAAAAAAAAAATAAAAAAAATATCAGAAATAGTTTTGTACCTTAAACCCTTGTATCAACCCACAAAAACAAGTCCATGAATAAGGTTTGACTTGCTTAAAAATCAATCATAAGCGGTAGAAGAGAAGGGGGGATCAAGTATCTGGATGCTCAGCTCTACTCGAACCCAAATATCTGTCTGTCAATCGGTCAGGTTTGTGTCAGATGCTCACCTCTACTCGAACCCAAATATCTGGATGTGAAATGAAAATGCTGACCCGCATATTTTGCTGGAGTGTGTATCAGGTCAGAGCTTTGTTGCCTTTAACCGTATCCCAAATACCATGGATGGACTCTGAATCTTCTAGATGGGTCCCACGTTTTTCTTTCAGAACCATTGATGCCCTAGATGAACGGCTGATAAGTAGTTCATATGTGATGCCACTCATCTGGATGAACGGCATTAGGGCGAGCTTTGATGGATTACCGTCAGAGAACGATCTGATATGTCTGGATATCTGACTGGACCTAGCCGACACGTGTACACTCAGTATGCATTTTTATGTGAGAATATATGGTCCTAAATACATTTTTAAAATTGTACTGGTAGAGTTTGGGATTCCATGTCTTCAGGGCCCCCACATAATCTGAACTCGAACCCAATTTTGAAATCGATTTATTATTATTTGGGCAGTTTAGGGTTAAATCGTTGACAGTGTTTTAATCTTGCATACTAAATATTTAACATTGTTTGGCTAAGGAGTCAACGGCCTTAATGCTATCACAATACTCTCTGAAAACTAAAACAAAAAATGTCATCCAATAAAAAGCGGAGGTAAAGTCGGAGCCCCCCAGCTTTCGTATCTCTAAGAGCGCGCTCTCAGAGTCTCTATAGCCTTCAAAAATACCAAAAACCGAAAAGAAGCACATGCCTTAGGGTCAAAGCAAAGCAAAACAGCGAGAGGGTGTGAGTCCCCAACCCAAACAACGTGCGCAAGTGCGATGAACCAAGAGTCCGGTACGAGACAAGGTTCGTGGTAGACACACACATCAGACGATGATGACACGTATCAAAACTTTCAATAAAATACATTTTAATATCAAGAAATATGTGTTAATCGATTAAAATATTGAAAAAATTGCTTGTCTTATTCCTCAAAAAAAAAAAAAAAAATCAACGAGCTCGCGTCACGAATTGTGTGTCATGCATCGGGTCGTACCCGTATCTTGGTGACAGGCGAAACGGTTAAAAAGGGTCGTACCCAGCCATGGCGGTCAGAGAGAGAGAGAGATTGTGTGTGTGTGTGTCTCTCCCCGGTGTGTTTTCGTCGCCCTTGCGCAAAAGAGCCCTCCCCCCCTCTCTCTGTCCGCCATGGCCGCCGCCGACAGTAGCAATGCCGCCGAAAGTCGCCAGCAACTGTCCCTTCAGCCTCCGCAACCCATGCCCAAAGGTGGCCTCTTCTCTCTCTCTCTCTGCGGTGTGGGTTACGTTTCCCGCTGCCCTTCCCTTCTCCTACTCCTATCGCTTCCAATTCTTTTCGTTTTTCTTTTTCTTTTATTCCCCTCGGTTTCTTTGGAGCGGATTCCCTACTTCTCCTGATGCTTGAACAGGAGTAGAGGGCTCTTTCTCTCTCGGAATCCTGTTCAGTGGTTCTCGGCGTTACTTTCAACCTTTCGGGTAGTTCGTCTTCTACACCCCTCATCCTCTTCTTCTCAGGACAAAATTTCCATCTTTATTGCGGTTTGGATTTGTTTATTTATTTTTTTCCTTCCTTCGTTACTTTTTTCTTATACTTTCTAACACTTTTAGATGGAGTTTTCGGTTATTCTGACCAATCATCATGGGTGTTAACTGTCCTTTTAGGCATGTTTACCTCTTTGCTTATAATGTTTAAATTGCAAGCTTCGATACTGTTTCATTTTGGACACTTCCAATTTCTTCTTCTTGACAATTGAAAAGTTATAAATGTTTGGACAATGAACACACGGCGGAATCTTGTTTTCTAGTTTTTATTTGACATTACAAGAAAGGGTTTTCTCAGGTAGCTATTAAAAATTCACACTGAAAGAACTAGAGGGGATATGTTGCAACAACACATACAGACATGCTCTCTCTCTCTCTCTCTCACACACACACACAAAATATTGGATGATCTAGTTGTAAGTTACTTGCCTGTGATAACTAACAAACTAAACTTTTGCTAACTTGGATTGTTTATGAAAACATTGCAAAACGTCAAGTTTCTAATCCTTTTTACTACTGGCTTTTAATTTTAAGGGCAGTGTGCAAAGCTATTCAAGTATACATGGAGAACTTATTCAAGTTTTATATGGTAACTTTGCAGATAATCCAGGGTCTGAGAATTCCGTTCCTCTTTCACCACAATGGTTTCTCTCCAAGCCTGGGGAGAACATGTTAGGCATAGCATCGGGGGTGAGTGAAAAATTAGGTTTATCTGCAGTTATCATGTGGTTATGGTGCTTTATCATATGCTTATCATAGTTAAAAGATTGTTGGTCTTCTAGTGGTGACATGCTTAATACTCGACCAGGGGTCTGACAAATCTGACCAACTATTCTGACCTGGATACTGGTTCATTTTCTTGATTCTCTCCACTTCCTTTTGTATTGATGCATTGGCGTTTAATAGGACTCTAATACGAGCATTTATCCTAGCTGCACCGGCCGCATGGATGTTCCAAAAAGAACACCAGGGAATGGTGAAGAGCCTCATGATGTTGAAAAGAGAAGGGGTGTCTGGCGGACACCTCTGAATGACATGGAATCTGGACGCCTTGATCGATGGCGAGATGAACAAAGAGATAATAACTCCACTATTCGCAAGGATCGTAGGAAGGATGGTGACCCTCGCAAGCTTGAAAGATGGGCTGAGAATTCAGCTAATAGAAACATTAGAGAAACGGGGAGGCTTCCATCAGAGCGTTGGGGTGATACAGGTAGCAGAGACACTATGTACGAGCAACATCGTGAGAGAAAATGGAACACACGTTGGGGGCCAGATGATAAGGAATCAGGTAGTTGGCGTGACAAGTGGTCAGATAGTGGCAGAGATGTTGAGGGTTCTCGCGATAAAGGAATGCCCATCATAAGTGGTCATGGAAAGGAAGCTGATAAGGATTTGGACCAGTATTCACGTTCATGGCATGCTTCACAAAACCGAGGGAGGGGCGAACCTTCTCATCATCCTACACTCACTCCAACCAAGCAGGTTCCAATGTTTGGATCTGGTAGGGGCCAGGGAGACAATGTTCCTTTTAGTTTTGGTGCTGGTCGAGGAAGGGTTTACCAGGGTGCAAGTAATACCTCTTTACCTGGCATTGTTGCACAGGAGAAGAATGAGGTTGTCCATGGGGATGCTTTTTCTCTGAAGTACACAAGAACTAGATTGCTTGATATATACAGGATGATGGATGTGAAAACATATAAAAAACCAGATGGGGCAGAAGTTTCTGGTCTCACACACTTTGAACCTCTGGAGCCTCTTGCTTTTTCTTCTCCTACTCCTGAAGAAGAGGTAGTTTATTTTACCAAGTTTATCATATTCTAGCTGATATTTATTTAATTCCTTCATTTGGCAGTCAATTTTAAATGGAATAGAGAAAGGAAACATAACAAGTAGTGGCGTACCTCCAGTCTCGAAGGATGGTTCTGTTGGGAGGCACTCTATGGATGCACAGTCTAGGAGAACCAGAATTGGTACTTCACTTTTTTATGATACTTTGAACATGGCAGAGGTGCCATTTAGTTGATTGTTGAAGTTGTTTATGATTTGTGTTTTGGCAGGAAGCAGGGAGGATCTTCCTGCAGCCCTTGAAGATTATAGAGAGGAAACCACTGGCAACTTGAAGGGAAACCATATGAATTACCCTGAGATCCACATTATGGAAAGGAACATGCATTCATATGGGGGTGACTGCAAATCTGATTCAACTCAGAGCCGCCATTCTTTCCAGAACAATAAATTTAGCGTGGAAGGTGTTGTAGTTATTGAATGCATTTTGGATGTTGTTCTAGCTAATTGTTTTTTCAAAATTTTAAACTGCTTTTTATGTGCTTTGAAGTTAAAGTACATGATGTCACGAAATGGTGCGAAACCCAAGACATTCCAAATCGTAATCCAAATGCCAAATCGAAATGCATTTGAATACTAACAAGATACAAACTAATACAAATTTTGTGAATAAATGATTTAATTCATAATGAACAATGAAATACATAAAAACCTCACTACAAAATGCACTGAAGAACACTCACAAATATCTAGATCTATCTGTCACTCTCTCAAAACTTACTCATGCACACACTCACTTGTTTATAGAGAAGAAGGTAGAGAAGAGAGAAAAGGGGAGCACCTTTTTTAGCTGTTGAAGAGGGTCCAACGACTAGAAATCTAGCTGTTGTACCCTTTCCACCAGCTAGAAACAGTCAACCTTAGTTGACTTAGTCAACCTTAGTTGACTTAGTCAACCTTAGTTGACTTAGTCAACCTAAGTTGACTATAGTATATATATTATATATACAACTATATGTATATATTATATATTATATATATGTATATAAATACATACGTATTTATATACATACATACATACATATATATATATATATGTATGTATGTATGTATATAAATACATACGTATTTATATACATACATACATACATATATATATATATACATAAAAAAATACATCCATCTTAACACCCCCTCAAACTTACTGCGACCCACTATAAGTTTGAAATTACAAAATAAGAAACCCATTATAAAAAATGTATTCATATACTTCATCATGTTCTTCCATTTGGTGCCTCTTCAAGGGGTGCTCAATCATATGCTTCATTACATAAAAGATCTTCAATATCATCAATTCTTGATATTCTCAAAATGCCTTTAGAACAATCCATACCGCCAATATTTGAAGAACCTATAAAGAGAGCTAAACAAGATCAATCTAACAAGAAATAACTTTACTTATATACTATGTCACAGGGACTCAGCCAACCACAACCCACAATGAGAACATTCAGTTGCTATAACAATAGATGGGTATGCGGTTGTATCGGTCAACGCAGCCACGCAAGGCGCAACTCATACAGCTGAAGGCTTCACTTGCCAGCGTGGGATTTCTTGTACAGGGCATGCGGCCAGCGCATGATGCACATCAGCGCATTGCCACTTCAGCAGGCTGACAGCAGGGCCTAACAACCTGTCCAAATGCGCAAGTCAGTTGCGCCACTTTAGCCGGCCAAGTTCAGTGCATGGGCGCCTATGTGCCACTTCAACAAGGCATATTCAATGTATGGGAGCCTTGTGCGCATTGGACCACTAGAGGCAGTTGAGATAAAACAACTGGTGGTTTTGCTTAAGCTAGTTTATGGTTTTGTAGTGGCCTATAAATAGGCACCATTGTCATTCAATTTGTATCTTTTGAAATATTGAATAGAATTTTGGGACTTCGGTCTTTGGGAAGAGAGTTTCTCTCTTTGGTGCCTTAAGGCATTCAGATCTCCTAATCGAGGATTTTTCGGGACTTATGCTGAGCATATTTCCTTGGACCAATTTTGATTAGTTTCAAGCTAATTGAGTTGGAATTCGAGTTGGATCAAGTGTTTCAAGCCTAGATCTAATTCATCGCACATTCGGCGATTTGCGGATTATCTTCTACACCACGTTGAAGTGAAGATGTCAAGAGCGCAACTCTCATTCCGAACAATCGGTGAGTGCTCGACTTCTCACAACTTTGTTTATGCTTGATTCAACACGATCGTTCACTACTTGCTATCTTTATTGTGCTACGCCTTTCCGGACGATCAACTTCGGCTATCGCACACGAGGAACACTTTTGCCGCAACAAGAGGCCTTTCTCAATCATTCCCAGGCGTAGGGAGGCTTATCGGTCAGAGATCTTCTACCGCCAGGAGCTGTGAAGGCTGATCGCCTTCAACAACTTGTGCCGCAGCCATGGAGGATTTCCATACGCCCAGGATCGTGTTGATCCTTTGTGTTTGACGCATTCTGCCTGTGCGTTAGAACATCTGTGCTGCGCACTTAGTTGCACACTTATCCACGTAGCCTAGCCGCTTCACCGCATCTCCGCAACGCTCACTCAACATCACTTGCCACTCCAACGATGAGCAGCGCCCGATCACCATACGCTTCACGCGCTATGCATTCCGCGCAACACCAGAGCGTCACCTTCACCCGTAGCGAACGCGCACTGCTTATTGCGCCGCACAGGCCGCAACGCTCGCTCATCACACCATGTGCTACCTCCCTACCCGTGCACCGCAGCTTCGCGGCCTCATCTGCACGCTCACTTCAACTGTGCGCCTTGTTAAAATGTATCATTCAATCTTTGTAATCTTATATATATTTTATATATATATATAAAGGATGATACATATACATATATGGTATATATGCATATGTATCTTCCTAATTATATATATAAAATATATATTTCTCTATTATTAGGCATCGGGGTAGTTTAGTCATTTCCCCTTTTTACGCATATTCCATTTGGAATGTGTTTGTAATTTTATTTTTCTTTTTCTTTTTTTGTTTTATTCTTTTTTGTGGTTTGCGCCACCTAGGGAGGCTCTCCAAAGAGTCGTTGGGGAGCCCCCAACGGTCACAAATGTGACCGTTGGGGGCTCCCAACGACTCCTTTGGGAGCCCCCTATGTGGCTCCTCTCTTGTGTTATAAATAGGGGTCTCCCCCTTGTACTTCATTAACTCCATTGGAGGAGCTTTTGCTCCATGTAATGGGTGTTACACCCTTCCTCTCTTCAATAATATTAACTTATGCCTTATAGGCATTTTTGCCCCTTTGTGGGTTTATGTGTTAGCACATTATGTGTTTGTGTTTTCTCCTTTAGTGGGTATATTCGCACTTCATGTGCATGTGTATTGGTTCATTATTGAACCTAATATATTCAAAGTTGTTTCCTTACATGGTATCAGAGCAAGGTTGGGATCGAGTTGCTCTTTGTTGCATTGGGAAGCGCGCTATTCAATAAATTTTAAAGAAGAATGGTGAAGTTCTCGTTTCTCTCTTTTGCTTCTTAAAATTATTTGGTATGCATTATATTTCTTTAAGTATTATGCATTATGAAGAATTAGATATGTTTTTGCATATGTGTTTCTCTCTTTTGCTTCTCAAAAATATTTGGTATGCATTATATTTCTTTAAGTATTGAGCATTATAAAGAATGAGATATGTTTTTTTTTTTGCATATGTGTTCTCCATGTCATCATGAGTTTGGATTCTTAACAATTCCATTGAACTTTTTATATTATTCTCTTTCGTATGTCTTTTCTTGAAAAATAAGTTTTTTTTAAAGAAAGTTATGTTAGAAGTAAAATGTTTGCGAGAGATGTAGCATTGCTCACATACTCTCATCATAATTATTTCATATTAAAGGTATGTGTTTACCCTCTAAAATGTCCTATATGAGGTTTTTTCATAATAACATGTGTCTTTGAAAAATGATGTTTTATTTTCCTACCTAATGAGCTATTTTTCATACGAGCAATGTTTGATTAAGAAGACATTTTTATAATTACGGTTGAATTAAGTTTTTAAAAATGATCTCATAAAATATGGTTATTCTCTTTTCATTCTTCAATTCAATTTCAAGAATATGTTTTATTATAAGATTTATGGTCTTCATTAATGTTGCATACTTATTACATATGTTTTAAATATTTCATGTTGTGTTTATTTAAAACATATTCATGCCATTGGTTATAATCTATTAAGTCATATAATATTATGAATTTTTGTTTATAGATTTATGCCATAACGCAATCCTAGTATTCTCTTTGGGGATTTTCTTCACTTTAATAAAGTTTTCCCTCTTCCTTTCGTATGTACCCTCATTTGAGAATTTTGTTTGTTGGTTCTCTCTTTGAGAGACCTTTTGATCCTTGTGAATCTTCTTATGAGTATATACTCTTTGAGAAGATTTCATGATTGTTATAAGCTTCTTTTTAATATTGGTTTTTTATGAGATTTTTTAAATATTATCATCTTTGTGAAAGCTTGAGAGTCTCAAGCATTTGCTCATTTTATAAAATCCATGCATTATTGCATGTTTGCTATTATTATGCTTTTTGCGTATTTTGTTCAAGTGTTGTGAGAGTGTCTTCGTACACTTCTTTTATAAAGTATTCATGTTTGTATGCGTATTGTCTATTCATAGACATTTTCACATGGTACTCTCTTTTCAATAAAGAGATGATATATATTGCCTTCCTTAGGGCTTGTTTTGTCCCTTAGTGGACTTGTGAGATTGTTTCTTTTATCATTATAAGTGCTTCTGCAATATCTTGTTACATGTTGTCCTAAATTTGCTCATTTAAGATTATTACCATTCTACATCTTGGTATGCATATAATTGCAATTTATAAAGGCTTGATTTGATTCTTGGATTATTCCAAATTCGTCCTCCCACATGACATTGCTTAAATATTTCATGTTGTGTTTATTAAGTCTTTTGATAATGATCATGATTGAACATAATTTCGTATTTATGCAAAATTATTATAAGGCATATTGTTGTGATTAATTATGTTGGACCTTTGAATCGACCCTTTTTGTAAAAACACATATTTGGAAAATGATTTCCCTAAGTGTTCATTGCCTTTTTATGACATTTATTTTTATCCATCACAAGTTATATGATGCATCAATCCTTTTTATATGGCCTTATTGTTATGTTAGAGATGATTGTTGAGGTGAGTTAAGGGCACCTTGTGTTATGTCATTTTAGATTGTCCAATTACCATATTAAAGATGGTTGTTGAGGTGAGTTATGGGCACCTTGGGACTCTAGAATGATTTGTTATATGATCTCTAATTATGAGTGTGTCACTCATTTTCTTTTGGCCATTGATCTTATGGATGCTCTTATTTATATATAAATGTGATGGATATATGGTGTCTTGGAACCTTAAATGTTTAAGGTATATTTAATTCAAGGGTGTTGGGGATTATTGCCCAACCTTTTATTGCTTATGAATCTTATGAGTGCATTTGCACATTTGTGATTTCGTGTTTTGTGCTTTTGTGCACAAGTGTTCCAAGTGTTCTTGGTATGTGTATGTTCTTACATTTATATCGTTCCATCAATTATAATATCTTGTTAAAGATACTTTTACATGCTTTTGTGCACAAGTGTTCCTGTTGTGCGTATGTGTACATATTTATTTTCAAAATATTGTCCAAGGTTTTATTTATATGTTTGTCATTACAAGTTTTATTGCCTCAAAAGTCTTCTCCTCTTATGCCTCTTATCTAAGTGTCATCATATGTAGACAAGACATATTATTACACCATTGTGTGTTGGTAGCCCTTTGTTGGCTTTGTTCTCTTGGTCTAGTAGCTGAACACACTTGTCTTGAGTGTTATTATATGTAGACAAGGCACGTTGATTCACACCATTGTGTGTGATTTTAGTCCATGTTGGCATTTGTGTCCTTGTTCTAGTCGCTGAGATGTATGCCCATTGTTGGCTTCTTTCACTCATTTCAAGTGCCATTTTATGTAGACAAGAGATGTATTGTGTTTTAAGCCCATGGTTGGCTTGATACTCTTGTTCTAGTAGCTGAACATACTTGGTCTTGAGTGTATTTTTACGTAGACAAGAGATGCTTTTGGTCCATGTTGGCGTGTATTCTCTTGTTTTTATCGTTGATGCACTCATTTCAAGTATTATTACATGTAGACAAGAAGTTCTTTTACATACCGTTGTGTGTGTCCTTGGCCTTTAATGACATTATTTTTATGTTCTTGATCTAGTAGCTTACACACTTGATTTGTGGGTTTTGGAGGACTAATGAGGTAGTTGCTTGTAATAGATAAATTATTGTTGAAATTTGTGAAATTTCATTCATATTTTGTCTTTTAAAAATTCAAGTGAATCATATCATTAATATGTATATTTTAAAATCAAATTGATTTTTTGGTCACCTTTCATATTTGATATGCAGAATGAGTTTTTGTAATTGCAATCATTTGAGTGAGATGTTCCTAAATGTGTAAGGTTCTCTACTCAAATAACTCTCGTTATTTTGCCTCTTAAGTGGACTTAAAACCTTTTGAACTCTTGTGTTTTATACACTCTTTTGAGCATTTCCTTCTTGAAATCGCTTTCAAAGGACTTGCTAAAATCAATAAACACTTGTCTTTCTATCTTATCGGTTCATATAATATTACTTGACTAAAGTATGATTGGAGCATGATCATTAATGACTCTTTTAGGTGTTGATTCATTTCATGATATTATATGCATATGCTCATTATGGCCTTTTGACCCTCATTCAATAAATTATGTGCAACTTACTGTCTCTTCGTAGGCTTCTTGTGGTGTCCCTTGTGGACCATTATGTTATTCCTCGTTATGAGGTTATGTTTGTCCAATGTTGGACTTTATGAATGCATTATGCATTCTTGTAATTTGTTTCCGCTCCCTATTTTACATGGTCACCAATGTTGGACCATTATGTAATTTGTTTCCTCTTCAACATGGTATATGATTATGAAAAATTGGTTTTCTAAAATCATTTTGCATACATAAGTAATTATCTTGTTCCATCAAATCCTGTGATGAATTATGCATATCTTATCTTTTTGCACCATTACTTTTGGATGAATTATATGATATGATTTTTTTAGTTAATTCATCTTATTTGGAATATTTCACTTGATTAAAGTGCAAATATATCTTTTACGTGGACCTCTTCTTGATTTGTTCCACAGGATCTTGAAGATCAGAGGAAAAGAAGTACCTTGGATAGATCATGAAAGATGCTCATCGTTAAAGACTTTGGAGGAAGACATTTGCAAATTTCAATGGCATTCGGACTGAAGGCTCTTGAAGCCTTGAGATTCTTCCTCTTGCATTCTTCAATCTTTTCGTTCCCCCACGCAAAGTTTGAGGGGGGTGTTAAAATGTATCATTCAATCTTTGTAATCTTATATATATTTTATATATATAAAGGATGATACATATACATATATGGTATATATGCAGATATATCTTCCTAATTATATATATAAAATATATATTTCTCTATTATTAGGCATAGGGGTAGTTTAGTCATTTCTCCTTTTTACTCATATTCCATTTGGAATGTGTTTGTAATTTTATTTTTATTTTTATTTTTTTCTTTTATTCTTTTTTGTGGTTTACGCCACCTAGGGAGGCTCCCCAAAGAGTCGTTGGGGGAGCCCCCAACGGTCACAAATGTGACCGTTAGGGGCTCCCAACGACTCTTTTGGGAGCCCCCTATGTGGCTCCTCTCTTGTGTTATAAATAGGGGTTTCCCTCTTCTACTTCATTAACTCCTTTGGAGGAGCTTTTGCTCCATGTTATGGGTGTTACACCCTTCCTCTCTTCAATAATATTAACTTATGCCTTATAGGCATTTTTGCCCCTTTGTGGGTTTATGTGTTAGCACATTATGTGCTTGTGTTTTCTCCTTTAGTGGGTATATTCGCACTTCATGTGCATGTGTATTGGTTCATTATTGAACCTAATATATTCAAAGTCGTTTCCTTACACGCCTTCCTCAATCACCGATGCGCCAACAAAACATCACTGGCTTGTGTAGTGCTTCTCTGCTGTGCGACAGCCTGCCCACTCCTATGCGCTATGCACCCGGCTCTTGCCAAGCTGTGTCTCTGCCATACGGGCGGAGAACCTCCCCCGGCTATAGTGTGCAACACTGTGTAAGCTGTCCTGTGAGACATCCGTGAACTGGTGAACTGTGTGGCTGATTGTAGCCAAGGCCGGTTGTGGCCTGATCTTGTGAGCTAGATTAAGAGCAACTCTTGTAACTCCTAAGCTAAGCTTGTAACCTAGCTTAAGGCTAAACGAAACCCGTCTTGAGCCTTGTAATAGTGTAGTGAAAAGTAGTGAAAGAATCACAAGTACACACTATATTAGTGGCGCCTCAAACTAGAGCGAAAAAGAAAGAGGAGCTAAAGAAGAAAGCTCTAGAAGACCAAACTTCCGCGCTAGAGGATTTTAGAGACCAAGACCAAGGTCTTTTGCCTTCTAAAATGGATCCTAAAACTAAGGTCCCACCATGCGACACCGAGTGCGGTCAACCCGACCCTAGGTGTGCGGTCAATGCACCCAAGGTCATATATGTCCAAATTTTGTACTTTAAAAAAAAGAAAAGAGCCTGATGAAATGGGCTGAGGAGGATTAGGGCAAAACATTTTTGCCCTCTCCTCTGTCTCCCGACCCCGATGTTGCGAGTCTGCGACCTGTCTCCCAACCTCGACGCCTACGATCTCCCACCGTCCGGCGACGCCTCCTCTCCATCTCCAAGGTACACATTCTCTCTCTCATTCCCTCCAATCTCTCTCTCACTCTCTCTCTCCACTCGTCTCTCAATCTGTCGGCTACCTCTCTCTCTATGTTCCCCTTTTTCATCTGTTACTGCCTCTCTCTCTCTCAACTCAATCTCTTTCATCAGCTACTTTTTACCAAATTTATGATAATTGTTTTTATTTCATTAGTGTTACGGTTGTTAATTGTTAAAACTTAAAAGTTATATATATATATATATATAATTTTATATATATACCCTCCCGCACCCAAGTTTTTTTAAAGTGCCGCATCACCGCACTTGCACCCACACCCATGTGACAACTTATATATATATATATATATATATATATTATGGAGAGAGGATGGCCAAGCACACAAACATAAAATATGTATAAAACATTTAATAAGTCAATTTAACATTTTCAAAATCATTTAAAATAAGAATTGATTTTGAATAGTCATTAACTTCAAACATGACAGTCATTGACAAATTCGACTATAGTAGAATAATATTAAGTGAGATGCAAACAATGATAAAGTTATTTTTTGAAAATCATGCACATATACATCTATCATCAAAAGGACATTAATACTAAAGAAAGAACACACAAAAGAGTTAAAATCACAAGACAATTTTATACAATGAAAGACATAAAAGATGAGTGTTAAAGAAACATTAGTTTTTCAAAAGATAATACCAAGTGTGAAATACACACAATAGCTACTATGGGCATACACATAAGAGATATCACTAATGAAATACTTAAAAAAGCATGTAATGAAATATGCAAAATTACAAAAACGAAGTCCAAAAACACATACAAGTCTAAGCATGGACAACACAAAGACATGAATGTACAATACAAATATAAAAGTGCATAAGCACAAGTCCACTATGAGATAATACAAAGAGCCAACAAAAGGCAACACAAGTAAAAAAAAAAATATATATATATATATATATATTTATTGAATATATATTTGAAAAACGTAACCTTAAGCAAATTTTGCAAAACAATTAATCATGGAATAACTCATGCAACTAAAGCATATACAATGCAAAATGCATAAAAATATTTCAACCAGAGTTACCGGAAGCGCCTAAGCGCATGGGGAAGCACGCTTCTCCAAAGCGCGTTTCGGAAGCGTAAAACATCGTGCTTCCGAAACGTGCAGGGAAACACACTTTTTTTGGGAAGTGTGCTTCCCAAAAATGGGAAGCGTGCTTCCCCCACGCTTCTCCATTTTTTTATTTTTTTTCGCTTCCACCTCGCTTCCGGTTCGCTTCCTAGGTCGCTTTCGAGACAGTTCGTAATTTTCTTCTAAGTCATCCCACGCTTCCCGCTTCCTAAAATTTTGAAAGTGCCTCGCTTCTCGCTCCTGCTTCCCATATCGCTTCCCGCTCTCGCTTCCTCGACTGGTAACTCTGATTTCAACAACCATTTCTCATAAAAGAGCAAATGAGTTTAGAAAAATTACGAAGAGATTTTAAAAATCTAATACATCATAATGGATGAATTTTGCAAATTAAAATACTAGTTTGACCGCCACACCTCCTAAGCCTTCAAATCTCAAACATCAAGTGTATCAGCGATTGGAACAGGAGCATAATCATCATGCCACTAAAAGGCCAAAGACACACACGAAGGTGTGTATAAACATCTCTTGCTTACATATAATGACACTTGAAAACAAGTGTATTAACGACTAGAACAAGAATATAATGCCAATGATGGGCTAAAATCACACATGAAGGCGTTAATAAACATCTCTTGTTTACATATAATGATAGTACAAAACAAGTGTATCAGTGATTAGATCAAGAATATAATGCCAATAATGGGCTAAAATCACACACAAAAGTGTGAGGAA
The DNA here is from genome assembly GCF_984573655.1 of Nuphar pumila. NCBI lineage: Eukaryota > Viridiplantae > Streptophyta > Magnoliopsida > Nymphaeales > Nymphaeaceae > Nuphar > Nuphar pumila. The sequence goes on from NC_143253.1 coordinate 137,978,692, forward strand.
ACATCTCTTGTCTACGTATAATAATACTAAGTGCATCAACAACTAGATCAAGAGTATAAAAACAACAATGGGTTAAAATCACACAGGGAGGTGTGAATAAGCATATCTTGTATACATATAATGACACTTAGATAAGAGGCATAATAGTAGAAAACACAAAAGGTAAGAAAGCTTGTAATGAAAACACACTAATGTTATCAGTAAAATTATCAATTTTAACCATCTTTCGAAACACCATGGTTTAAAAAATAGATAGTCATCACCGATAAATAGAGTTACAATCATCTATAATAACAATGACCATACAACAAATGAGTTATACAACACACTCGGATCCAGAGATCAAACAAGTGTCAGTTAGAGCTAAACTATAAGTTGACAATCTAAACTGACATAAAACTAGGTGCACACAACTCACCCCAACATCTCTAAATAAAAAATAACAAGGCCAAGAGAAATGATGAATCATATAAAATTTTGTGATGAACACAACAAATGCCATAAGAAGGCAATAAATACTCACGGAAATCATTTTCCAAATAGGTGAGTTCATAAAAAGAACCGATTTGAAAAGACAAAGTTTCAAATAAAAAATCCAATAAAGAAGATGAAATCTTAGAATGAATGTAGTGCAATCATATGCTCAACAATACATCCCATGATAATTTTTACAATTTTTAATAAGAAAACAAGAATCATGCTTAATTCTTCAAAAATGAATTCATTCATAATGAACAATAAAATACGTAAAAAATAAATACATAAAAACCTCACTACAAAATGCACTCAAGAACACTAAAAAATATCTAGAACTACCCATCATTCACTCATGCACACACTTACTTATTTATAGAGAAGAAGGTAGAGAAGAGAGAAAAGGGGAGTACCCAACGGCTAGAAATCTAGCGGTGGGACCCTTTCCAACCGCTAGAAACAGTCAACCTAAGTTGACTATATTATAATTTATATATACAACTATATGTGTGTATATATATATATATATTATATTAAACTATATATATATATATATCCATCTTAACACAATGTTGTTTCCTTTTCCTTTTTCATATAAAGCTTCTTTAGTCTTGCAGTTTCCAGGTCTGAAGGTGCTGCTCCTAGGAAGCCAGATGAAGTAAGCCACGGAGATACAAGCATGCAGGAAAATAATTTTGTGAATACAGGCATGCCACGGAGGACTCATTCAACTGGAGATCACTCACGTGGACCTTTTAATGAACGGAGAGATTGGACGGATGATGGTAGGCCAAAAACATCTGAGATGGACTGGCCACAGCGAAGGAAGGATCAAGATTCTGAATGGGGAAATGATCCATCTGTCCCATTATCACATTACAATCATAAGTGGAACACTCAATCCATGGAGGATCCTCAACCAGATATTAGCCGAAATGTCACACCTGACCTTTTTGACAGAAGGGAAGCGGGTATGATGCTTGGTAGGGAAGAAGCTTTTCTTTTCAAAGAGAGGACAGCTGTTCAAAAACCACGTCTGCAAATTCCTCCAGAGGATCTGTCCCTTTATTATAAAGATCCTCAAGGTGAGATTCAAGGTCCATTTACAGGGAGTGATTTGATAGGATGGTTTGAAGCAGGATACTTTGATTTGGATCTAGAAGTTCGTTTGGCCAATTCTCTGGCCGATGTCCCATTCTCATCACTTGGAGACATCATGCCACACCTACGAACGCAGGTAGGGCCACCTCCGGGATTTGGTGTACAGAAACAAAGTGAGATTGTTGATGCCACAATTGGGAAGAAAAATGAGCAAAGAAACAGATATGAGTTGATAACTGAAACGGAGAATAGATTTTTGGAGTCATTAATGTCTGGAAGCATGAAAAATTCAAGAGAAACATTCACCCCACCAGAAGGTTTGTTCCTGTGGATCACTTATATCTATTAAAGCCACAGAGGTTCATGTACAAGAGCGTCTTATGATATTCATGGAATGGAAATGTTTTAATGCTGTGCTTTGTTTTTTCTTGTAGGCTCTCAAGGGTACCTTGGAAGTAACACTGGAGTTCTGCAGGCCATTGGAGCTGAAGGTGGAACTGATGTGAACTATCTATTGTCTCAGAGAATGGCATCAGATCGTCAGGGGCCTCTTCCAGGTAGATTCCCTTACTGGTCTGGAGATGATACAATTCCTGTGATGCGGAAGACAGAGGTTTTGGGAAATTCTTCTAGTTCACACTCAAACCTGCTTCCTCGGGTATCAGACGGATCTGTTCAGATGCCTAATAACTCACAGTTTGTGGACATATTGTCTGTCCTACAAGGGACTGCTGAAAAAACCTCAGCTTCTGCTGTCAATAGTGGGGCTGCCCCATGGTTAAATTACCCTGATACTAGATCAGGTGTTAATAATCTTCCAAGTGGACTGGATGTTCTTCAAGATAAGGTGGACGTGCATTATATGCAGAATTTCAGTTCACAACCCAGTTATGTTTTTCAGCAGCAGACGGTGCCTCCTCAGCATTTGTCATCTTTTTCACATGTGGCCACTCAACTTGTAGGTCATCCTTCCAGTATGGCCTCACAGGAAAAGCTTCTTTCTTCTGGGATTTCTCAGGATCCACAGATGTTAAGTACATTGCAGCAACAATATGTGCTCTCCCAACTTCAGATAAATCATCAGGTAGCATTGCCTAACCATTTATCGCTTTTGGATAAGCTTATATTACTTTCTCAACAACAGAAGCAAGAGCAACATCAAAAGTTGTTGCTGCAGCAGCAGCAACTTCTTCAGGTCCTGTCAGAGCATCAAAGTGAGCCGCAGTTTGGTGAATTGTCATATGGCCAACATTTTGCGGCTGTTTCACCAGGATATGCCTCTATAGATAATCGGATGCTCCAGCAACTTCAGGAACCATTTCCTGTTAATTCGCAGATTCAACAAACTATTGTTCAGAGCATACCCGCTTCACAAGAAACTCGTGTCACTGAGAACTTCAGTACTTCACTTGATGAATGTATTGCCAGGTTTTCAGGTTTGCCATCACAAATATCTTTGGAGGTTAACTCTGTTAATTCCGATGTTTCACCTGTGCCCTTACCACATCATCTTTGTGGGGATATTTTGCTTTTGGGAGGTCAAGGTACCTTTGCACAAGCTAGCCAGAAATCTGCATCTGTACCATCACTGGCTGTGGACGATACCTCTCCTGTTATGATCACATCACAGGCATTTGAGGCAATGAAAAAGTTACCAGATGAATTGTTACTTCAAAAGAATGATCAAGTTTTAGCTAGATCCCTTTCTGCTGTGGAACAGTCTCAAAATCTTCAATCAGATTATGTGTCTAAAGTTGATGAAAGCATTGCTGGGCTAAACTCTGCGTCTTCACAGGATGCTACATCACTTCCCACTTCTGACGTGATCGACAGGAGTGAGGGTTCTTTTTCTGAAAAAGGCAATGAGAAGGAAACCTTACCACTTGACGCTGTTAAAGAGTCAAACTTGACAAAAGACAAATCTCGTGCTGATGCTCCTGCTAAAGAAATCAAAAGTGCAGAAGGGCGTGAGGTGAAGAAAGCTTTGGAAAAGAAATCCAGAAAGCAAAAGAATTTGAAAGTGCAGTCCTCTTTAGATCAAGGAAAGGGGCCATCTAAGGCAATTCCTTCCCAGCAACTGAAGCAAGATGTTGAGGGGATGAGCATGGGGAACATTTCAATGTCCTCAAAAGAGATGTTAGATGCAAAACATGGGTCACTTCAAGCAGATGCTACTCCTATCCATCAATCCCCAGGTAATGGCTGGGGAGATTCTGCGGAGTCTGTTGGGGTTAAGGATACTACAAGAGAAGCGGAACCTGTGAAAGGTGATATTCAGACATATTCTAGCCATTGCTCTTGGAAACCTGCACCTGGCCTGAAGCCAAAGTCCCTGCTAGAAATTCAGCAAGAGGAACAACAAAGGGCTTTAGCTGAAAAGGTTCTTGAAGTTGCAACATCTGCAAATCCTTCAAGTTTTTCATCAGTTACAGCCTGGGCTGGTGTTCTTGGTAACTCAGATGCTAAAATAACTAGAGACAATAAACAAGAGGGAGCCATGGGGAACTCTATGGCTGCTTCACATTCTAAGAGCAAGAAAAGCCAGTTACATGACTTGTTAGCTGAAGAAGTCTTGGCCAAGACTGCTGAGAGAGAACTAGATATTTCTAATCATGTTGAAAGAGGCTCTGGTTTGCCACTAACACAGCTTGAAGAAGTAACTTATTCTAACAATATCAATGACTTTGTTGAGGCAAAGGATACCAAGAAGAATCGTAAAAAGGCAACAAAATCCAAGGGCACAGGCACAAAGACACTATCTTCTGCTGTTGCTCCTGATCCACCTATTGCATCCATTCCGAATGACAAAGGTAAAAGTTCACGCCAAATGCAACAAGAAAAGGAAGTCTTGCCTGCTCCACCATCTGGCCCTTCATTAGGGGATTTTGTTCTATGGAAGGGGGATCAGACGAACTCTGCTCCTGCTCCTGCTCCTGCCTGGTGTAATGATGCAGAAAAAATCTGCAAACCCACATCGTTAAGAGAAATCCAGAAAGAGCAAGAGAAAAACACCGTTTCTGCTCAGCACCAAATTCAAATTTCCGCACCAAAAGTCCAAGCAAATAGGAATGCTCGACATAGTAGTTCGTCATTTCAAATATCTGGATTGTCACCATCAAAAGAAGCATCACCTATCCCAATCAATTCAGTTGCTTCTGCTCATTCAAGATCATGGGTTGAAGATGATCTGTTTTGGGGTCCCTTGGAGCAGTCAAAACAAGAAGCTAAGCAGTAAGTTCACTTCCCTAATTTTTGGAATGATAATGTGCATTGTTTCTGTTTGACATGGAGCACAAACCATATAGTTGCTTATTCTGATAATGGATTTTAAACAATCTCTCTGGGCCAGGTTCAAGCTTTAGCTTGTTTAACCAACCAAACTGTACACTGGGTGTGATACTTGTTTATGAAAGTGAGCTGCACCCAATCTTCTTTCATGATCTCTACTAGGTTTCTTATTTTTTTGAATGACAAACCGTTTTTTCATACTCCCTGGTGTCAAGGTCTAGTTCATCTTCCCATCACCCTTCCAAGTAGATGATGAGGCCTAGCTCCACAAACTATTGGTTACTGTCCGGTTGCCAAGATAGTAGTCAGCAATAAACTTCAGATTCTACATTAGACTTGTTTTTAGATGTTATATGTTACACTTCATGTGTAACAGTTCATGTGTCATATACGGGGTGCTGTCAGATGTGAGCACGTTCAGTCGTTCACCAAAACTTATACCCTTAACAAATTTGAAAATGATTTGGTGATTTTGATGTCATCAACATGGATATTTCGGTAAATTTATAAATTAAATAACACATCTATTAGTTGTCTTTTGGGGACGCACAAATCTTTTTAAAATGTGTTTCATTTATATAATCATTAAAGTGCTCATGGTGATGACATTATTCCATCAAAACCAATGAGTTTTTTCTTTTTAAATATTTATTAAGGTATAAATTTGTGGCAAACTTGTTGCTTTATGGAAGTCCGTGGAAGTTAATCGCTCCCATTTCTATATGCATGTATACATAAGTGGGTGCATGCGTTTGAAGCCTTTAAGATTGTGTATATCTTGCATATGCACTTCTATACCCAGCAAATAAATGAAAAGAACTGTGTTTATGAAAAACCATTAGAAAAGAATGCACCTTTATTTAGAAACTGGATTTAGATGCACACATGATGGTTCAATATATTTTTTTGGGAAATTTTTAAAATAGCACCTAAACAATGGGTAATAATTAAAAAGCACACCTAAGGATTTCAGATTGTTGAAAACAATCCTAACCTTTCTTCTAGTAATAAAAAACAGACTGGTTAGTAGATTACCTTGGGTTAATATTATCTCAGCTATGGTTAAGATGTCAAATTTATATTTTCACCCTGTTTTATTCAAAATCTCTCTCTCTCTCTCTACCCAGTGCTCTTGTTGCAGCAAGCAATGGCTGCCACCTAGTCTCTCTCCACTCTGCCTGTTATTGAAGTCCCTTAATCGCTACTATGTTTATATAATAAAAGAATGGAAAAAACAAATGTGGGCATCATAGAAGGTAAAAAGAAGAATAAAATGGAGAATGATGGGTGGTTGTGGGAGACGTGAGAGAATGTAATATGCATGAGCAATGGCAAGAAAAAGAATGAGCTGTTGGGGGTGGTGGTGGCATATAGATGAAAGAAGAAGTTGTAATGAGATAAAGAGGAAAGCAAATCATAATGTGCACAAGCACAAGAACAAGTCCTACACGGGACAATACAAATGCCAAAGGCAACATACAAGCATTCAAGTGCATGCAATGGCTACACGAAGCCTAAATGTGAACAAGCACAAGTCCATAAAGGAACTAATAACAAGCCAATCAATGGCAAACACATAAAGAACACAAGAGGCACTAATGGGCATACACAAAGAATACAAAAAACATAAAAAATAAGTCATTTATTGAGATAGAATGCTTAGTAAAAGCATCAATTTACAAGAGGGGGAACACCCCTATTTATACACAACACAAGCAATATAGAGCCATTGGGACCTCTCCAACATCTAGAGATAGAGCCGCGGGGGAGGTCCCAACAAATCTATGGGCCTTTTACTTAAATGCCCTCAACCCTAAACATAATTGCTAAGTTATAAAAATAAAAGAGAAAAATACAAAAAACAATTTTGCCCCTAATGGGCACAGCCTATTACAATACTGTAAAAAGACTGAAATACCCCTAATGGGTATTTTCTATTACAACATCATAAATACTAAATATATATACATATATATATATACATATATATATGAATATATATGTATATGTACAATGTAAATTATATATATCTATATATATATCTATATCTATATATATCTATATATATATATATATCTATATCTATATCTATATATATATTACAACTTAACACTCCCCCGTCAAACTTATGATTGGATAATTTGACAAGAAGTGAAAGCGGGGATGATCCAAGTCTTCGTTGATAATTTTCACTAAATGCCTTCATCGACTATCTCCATCTTCATGATATGATACATCAAAAACAAAATTTCTTTCTTAACTCATATCATCTTTAATAACGTGCAAAGAGAACAAAAAACAAAGGTTTCAACTACACAGGAAGATATCCTAACTAAATAGTTTAAAGAGGAAACATTTTAACATAATAGTTAAAAAATGGTTATAGATTATATGTATGTAGCTTCAAAACAAATATATTTTGAACATAGTCACTTGTATCATTAAAGGTAATTTCTCAGCTTGGGTATTTCTCAAAGAGATTTTCAAAAGTGGATAAATCTCGGGAGTTTAAAAAATTGGAAAAATATAAATAACAACAAAAAAACTAAGAAAATAATAAGTTTTACATTATTTTTCTTTCAAAAATATAAGGAAACATGTTTTAAATGTTTTGAAATACAAAAGAATAAAAAATAGGAAATGCAAACTTAAAATAAAAAAGAGTTTTTTCCAAAAAATAACACAATAATATCCTGATATTTTGTCTGCTATATTTAGAAAATATCGTGATATATTCCCGATATTATTGGCTACCTTGAAATAGCCGATAATGTTGCGATATTTTCAATATATCGGCGATACCAGTGACAATGATTTTGAATAACACATTAAAGTAGAAGATATATATATATATATATATATATATATATATATATATATATATATATATATATATATATATATATATATATATATATATCAGAGAGGATGGTTAAGTACGCCAACAAAACATAAAGGGACTATAAACTGAACAACAAAACATAAAGGGACTATAAACTGAACAATTCTGAAAGCGAGTAAGATAAACACTTTAAGCAATGATTTAAAAATTTTAGAAACGTTAGCAATAATTCAAGCGAGGTGCAATAGCCATTAAAATAGACACAGAGAATATACTTCAAAACAATTTTAAAGAATTTCTCGTTTAGATAATCATAACCATAAAAACAGTATATTTTTCAAGAAAACATAAATAATGGACGTAGATTAGACATAAAATTTCAATAAAATATAAACAATTATGCAATAAGTCCCAAGGGCTTGAGTATTTCAAATAAGATATAACTCATCAATCAAAACACAAGTATATTAAATATAAGAACTCAAAGGAGCTCACAAAAAAGAAGAATTAATTAAATTAATCAAAAAATGCAAGATAACCCACATGAAACAAATCTAAATATCTTCAACATATATATGCAACATGCAATTAAAGCATATTTAATGCATATAATAATGCATGATAAGCCAATAGGGTTCATACACAAGAGGCAAAAGAGTCACTGACACAACCCAAATATGGGTTCAAGCATAAAAGCCACCTATGTCACATAGGTGCAGGTGTTGATGCGGGTGCGGATGCAATGATGCAGTACTTTAAAAAAACTTGGTTGCGAGGGTGCGGAGCCGGTATATATAAATATAATTTGTAATTGTTTTAAGTTAACACTAATAAAATAAAAACAACCATCTGTTGGCTTGTGTTCGGTTCTGCTGAACCTAGGTTTGGGTTTAGGTTCTACTAAACCAGGGCCCATGCTTAGGTTTAGCAGAACCGAACCCAGGAGCCTAACCCAATAGGCCTGGGTTCAGCCCTTGCGCCAACTAGGGGATGAGTAGGAAGAATAAGAAAGAGATGAGGATGGGAAGGAAGAAAAAAGAGAGGAGGAGGCGGAGGGAGGATGAGAAGAAAAAGAAAAAATAGAGGAGAAGGAAAAAGAAGAAAGACAAGGAGGAGGAGAAGAAGAAGAAAGAGATGAGAAAGTGGTGGAGGAAGAAGAGGAGGAACAAAGAGAGAGAGAGACATACCTAAGTCGTCTTCGTCGCCGTTGCCATTGTTGGAAGAGGAGGAGAGGAGTTGGGGAGGGGGGCCCTTTGTCGTTGCCGTCACCATCGTCGAAACAAGAGTCGAGGAGGGGGAGGAGTCAGAGTCGAGGAGGAGGAGGGGGGTGACACGATTGTTCCCTAAATCCCCCAACCCATTTTTTTGTTTTTAAATTTGGACCAAAATAGACTCAATTAAAGTTGACAAAATCTATTTTGGTCAAATATAACCTCGGGTGCGGGTTGATCACACCCAGGGGTATTTGAGTGCATCGGGTGCCGCACCCACACTTGCATCGTGTTGCATCGATGTAGGTGCGACGACCCTTTTAAAGATTCCGTGTGACATAGAAATCCACTAAGGACCAAGCAGACACACATAAAAAATAATAATTTTATTAAGGAGAGAATTCACACTAAATGCATGAAAATTTTTCAATGAATAACCATTTTCCATACAAGGGAAAACGAATAGTGGAAAAAATTAAAAAACACATGGAGAGATTTTAAATATGCCATATACAACAAATCATAACAAAATAAATGATATTTGTAAATCTCAACACTAGTTTGCTCACCACAAACAATCACCTCTTTGACCTCTAACTCAAAATCCTCAACATTCGAGTATATCAGCGCGTAGGAAAAGTGATCAAACACAAATGTCATCAATAACCAAACCAGTGACCATATGTAAGATCCACAAATTTTCAGTAAAATTCTGAATAAAAATAAGAGGTAGTTTTATGTAAATTTATTGTATTAACCTGGAATGCGAAACAAAAGAATTTCGCAGAGCCAATTATACTTAGGATGTATATATCCTAAGGGATATACACACAAATAGTCATAGAGCCATATCTCACTCCTTGGGCAAAATTGGAGAATTTTGTAGAGCCAATTCTTTTCGTCTTGTCGAGATGAAGAGAATGATATACTAACTTTTTTTTGCGAAAAGTATTAACGAAACCCCGAAAATGCACGGGGTTCACAAAAATGTGGTGGGGCTTGAAAAGAAGTTGTCATTCGGTCTTGGACTTAATTTATGTATATACAGGACCCGACCCGATCCATGTACTGAACCGGGTCAAGATCCAGTTAGTATGTAATGTAATTTACGATACTACTAAAGGGTATTTTTGTACCCTAAAATTGTGTAATCAATATATTATTAATGCATTGATAGACACAGCTGCTCTCTGACGTCTTTTCTTCCTGGAGACGCCTCTTTCATTATTTTGTTTCTTCTCTTCCTGCACAGCTCATCGTGAAGACTCCTTGTTTAGCATGGTATCATAGCCACGTGACTTCTGGGTGTGAAGAGCTGCTCTCACTTCATTTTTGTCAACGTGAACAGTCGACTTCCTCTTCTCGACGACATGTTATTCTTCTTTTCATCTTTTTCATCTTTCTGGTCAAGTTATTATTTCTCTTCCACCCCTTCCATCGCAGATCTGAATCATATTCAGTCTGCTAACTGTTATCACCTACTGGATTCTGTTTCTAATCATTTTCCCTTTTGCGCAAAGGTCAAAGTCGAGTCTTCCCTTTTTACGCGATCTGCCTAATCACATAAACCTGGTCCTTCTCCTCGTGTTTTACTTCCTAACTCTCCACGTGATTAGTTTAGGCACGTGAATCTGATTCTCTTTCTCCTGTATCACGCAAAAGCCGAGCTTCTCTTTCTATTTCTTCATTCTTTATTCGTGCTGGTTATTTGTTCTTTTTCGTTTCCCCTGTCCACATTAGCTTTTTTTTTTATTGTTTGCCTCACATAACTGAACATTATTTAAGCCGAGCTTCTCTTTCTATTTCTTCATTCTTTATTCCTGCTGGTTATTTGTTCTTTTTCGTTTCCTCTATCCACATTAGCTTTTTATTGTTTGCCTCACATAACTGAACATTATTTCAGATCTACTGTGTGTCTTACACAGTTCTGAAACAGTATATTCGATCCTCTATTTTGGTTTCTATCTGAATTGTAATGAAATATGCGGAAAAGAAATGTATGTCCTACAATGGACATTCACACATAGAAATCAAAGAACAAGTCCAAAAGAGGACATACACAAAAGCCAATAATGGCTAGAAAGCATAAAATCTTATAAATGCACAAAAGGGCTTGAAGAAGCCACCCATTACAAAGGGGGAGACCCCACTTATTTATAGGCAAGAGAGGAGTGAGGGAGAGTTAGAGAAAAGCAAGAGAGAGGGACCATTGGGAGTCCCAACAAGGAGTCGTTGGGCTCCCAACGGTCACAATTGTGACCGTTGGGGGCCCAACGACTCTTTGTTGGGGCCCCCAATGGCTGTGCATTAAATGCACAAAAAGAAATAAAAAAAAGACAAAAAAGAAAAAGGAAAAAAGAAGAAAAGGAAAAAGTCTAAAATGCCCCTATTGGGCGAGATTACAAAACTACCCCTTATCGGGTAGTGAATGAGAACTATATTATATATATATATATAAATATAGGTATTACATATATTTTAACACCCTCCCTCAAGCTTTACGGGGATACAACGGAAAGCTTGTTGAGAAGAAACATGAAACGAGGAGCAGCAAGAGCTTTGGTGAAAAAGTCCGCCAACTGGTACTCGGATGTGACATAGGGCAGTGCTATGGTTCCTTTTAGGTATTCATCTCGAACATAGTGGCAATCCATCTCAATGTGTTTAGTACGCTCGTGGAAGGTGTGGTTTCTTGCAATATAGATAGCACTCTTGTTATCGCAACATATCTTCGAAGGAATTGAGATGACGATGCCCATATCACAGAGGAGACTTCTAAGCCACACAAGCTCCATGGTTGTAGTGGCCATTGCACGATATTCCGCTTCAGTTGAGGACAATGATACTTTATGCTGCTTCTTGCATCTCCAAGAAATCATAGTCACCTAGGAAAACACAAAAACCAGTGGTTGAGACTCTATCATTGGGATTTCCTCCCCAATCAGCATCTGTATAAGCAATTAAATCAAGGGATGATGAAGAGGAAAGAAAAACTCCCTTAGTTATGGTGTTTTTAATATATCTGACAATTCTTAAGACTGCACTCATGTGCACAGTTGTAGGTGCATGTTGAAACTGACTGACGGAGTGAACTGCATGAGCTATGTCTGGCCGAGTGATAGATAAGTATGTCAGAGACCCAACGAGTTGACGGTAGGGAGTAGGATTCTCAAGAAGTGTCCCATCTTCCAGTCTCAGCTTTGCATTGATAACCTCAGGGGTTTCTGTCTTCTTATCATCCGAAATTCCAGACTTGGCACAGATGTCAGCAGCAAGTTTCATCTGAGAGAGGATGTACCCTCGAGGTGAATATGCAACTTCAATACCTAGAAAATATCTTAAGAAACCAAGGTCAGACATGTCAAAATTTTCTTTTAAAATTTTCTTAATATCATGGATTCCTTGCTCATCACTTCCAGTGATGATCATATCATCAACATATATTAGTAGAATAACTACAGAGGACCCTGCACTTTTCACAAATAACGCAGTGTCAGTATAACATGAACGAAAATTTAAGCTAGTCATTACAGTACTAAATCTGTCATGCCAAGCTTTCGGAGCTTGTTTTAACCCATATAGTGCCTTTTTTAGTTTAAGAATTTTGTTTTCACCAATAGATACTCCTGGTGGAGGATCCATATAGACCTCTTCACTTAGTTCGCCATTAAGAAATGCGTTCTTAACATCCAATTGATAGATAGGCCATTTTTTAACGGATGCAACCGCAATAAGAGTCCTAACACTAGTCATTCTAGCTACGGGAGCAAAGGTTTCTTCATAGTCTATTCCGTACTCTTGAGCATATCCTTTGGCTACCAACCTAGCTTTATAACGTTCTAATGACCCATCACTTTTAGTTTTAATTTTGAAGACCCATCTACATCCAATAGACTTCTTTCCAGTGAGTAATGAGGTTATTTCCCAAGTTTTAGCCTTTTCAAGGGCACTAAGTTCAAGTTTCATGGCTTCAACCCATGGAGGAATGTTTTTGGCTTCATTATAGTGTGATGGTTCATGATAAGAGTGTAATGCAATTAGGCATGCCCTATATTTAGGTGTTAGGGACTCATAGGAAACAAACCTATTAGGAGGATTGGAGATCCGGCTAGATCTCCTTAAAGAGGTTTCTTCTATGTTGGAATTTTGAGAATATTTTTCTAAAGCGCTAATGGGAGTTTCTTGACCACGCCTAGCATAGGTTTGAATGGACCTATTTTCAACATCATTACTTGCATTTTCAACATTACTAAGAGGAGTATCCTCTAAATCATTAGGAACATCCTCTTCGTGAGGAGTTACATCTTCTTGAGAGAGAAGATCAAATAAGAAAGCATATTCGCTTTCATCAATATCTTTATTTTTCTCAAAACCGTTCTCATTTTCTAAAAATGTTACATCTTTGGATACATATAGTTTGTTGCTTTTGGGATCGAAGCACCTAAAACCCTTTTGATTTTCTCCGTATCCTAAGAACACACATTCGATAGCCTTGGGAGATAACTTATCTCTTTTATGTGTAAGGACAAAGCACTTACACCCAAAAATTCTTAACCTATTAAAATCGGGTGTTCTTTCAAAAAGTTTTTCATATGGAGATATATTTTGTAGGGATGAGAATATCATTCTATTTATCAAATAAGTGGAGGTTAAGGCGGCTTCGGCCCAATAGCATTTTGGAATTTCTTTGGAAATAAGAAGAGTCCTAGTGGTTTCCAAGATGTGTCTATGCTTTCTTTCGGCTAGACCGTTTTGTTGGGGAGTCCTAGGACATGACCTTTGATGACAAATTCCATTGGTTTCCAAATATTCTTGAAATTCATTTGATAGATATTCTCCACCGAAGTCGGATCGAAGAATGGAGATATTAGTTGAAAATTGATTTTTGACAATCATATGAAATTTTTTAAAGAAGTTAAAAACTTCGGATTTTAGATTGAGAAAATAGATCCACACATATCGAGTGAAATCATCAATGAAAGTAACATAATATGAGTATCCTCCTTTTGATATGACCGGAGAAGGACCCCAAACATCCGAATGAACTAATTCAAAGGGTCTTTTTGACACAAATGTTCTCTTTGGAAATGGGGTGGATTTCATTTTTCCAAAAATACAACTCTTGCAAACAAAATGTTTCTCATTACAAAATTTCTTTCCAAAGGGAAAGGAGTACATTTTTGAGAAGCTTGGATGTCCAAGTCTTTGATGCCATGTTTCTATATTTTTATCTTGGACATGATTACAAAATAAGTTAGTAGGAAGTTTCAAGTGGGTCATGTAGTAGAGATCTCCCCTCCTATGGCCTTGCCCAATCCGCTTCCCGGACTGGAGATCCTGTATAGAACAATCCTTGGTTGAGAAGGAGATTTCACATCCATGATCACATATTTGGGAAACCGATAAAAGATTTAAATTAAGTTGAGGTACTACTCTTACATTTGGCACAAAAAAATCTTTTGAAAAATCTAAGGTTCAAAAACTTTTAACTTGTAAAGAGGTACCATCGGCGGTGGAAACAAAGGAATTTTTGGAGTTGCTACATACATTGGATAGTCCATTTTCAATAGGGGTCATATGAAAAGATGCTCCAGAGTCAAGGATCCAAGAAGGCGTACCTGGAGGAGAAGAAGAGGCAATGGCGGCTCCCGAAGTTGATGGCGACTTGAGTAGAATTTGTAGTGCTTCGGATAGTTGAGCAAGGGAGAAGGACTCTTTCCCTTTCATTGTCTCCTCCTTCTTTTGTGGGATTTCTTCAATAATAGCAACTTTACCTTTTGGAGGTTCATTTATCTTTGGACAATTAGGTCTTATATGACCCGGTTCTTGACAATGATGGCAAATGGCTTTCCTATAATTGCCATTATAGTTATTTTGCCTCCCAAAGTGTGGAGGCTTATATGCTTTCATATGATTGTCGGGTTTAGACACGGCAAGAACTTCATCTCCTCCTTTAATCATGCCAAGACGTGTTTCTTCTTGGCATATTTCGGCTATGGCATCTTCCAATGGAAGTGGTTTGGATCTATGAAGGAGGGAGGACCTAACTTGTTCATATTCGGGCCTAAGCCCATGTAAAAATTGGAAAAAATGTTCTTTCTCCATTTGTTCTCTCCTCATTTCAACATCTTCACTTGATACCCATTTGGGTTCAAGAAGGGATAGCTCATCCCACAAAGGGCCAAGAGTGCTATAGTAATCTCTTACACTCATTTCACCTTGCTTAATGGTACGAATTTTTTCTTGGATGAAGAATTGACGAGCAAGGTCTTTTTGGGTATACATACCTTTCATAAAGAACCATGCTTCATTTGCTAGGCGGAATTTAGCAATGTTGGCGCAAATCTTTAACTCCACGTTGTTCATGAACCATGCAAGAATTTTTGCATGCTTACTTTCCCAATCTTCTACCTTGGATTGGTGATCTTCAATAGCTTTCATGCGAGCATTTCCTTCTAGAGCTTTTTCTTGATCACCATCAATTTTCGTAAGTTGAAGTTGAGGTTCCCTAATGGTGCCCATAACGTATCCCCAAAGCTTTTTACTTTTGAGGTTGTTCTCCATGGCGGCGGCCCACATCATGTAGTTAGTACCATTGAGCTTGAAGGAGAGATCAATCTTTTGTTCTCCTTCCATTATATAATCAAGAATGGAGGACAAACAAAGAGAGATAAAACAAGACAACTAGCAATATGAATCAAGAGCACAACCAAGGCTCTGATACCATGTAATGAAATATGCGGAAAAGAAATGTATGTCCTACAATGGACATTCACACATAGAAATCAAAGAACAAGTCCAAAAGAGGACATACACAAAAGCCAATAATGGCTAGAAAGCATAAAATCTTATAAATGCACAAAAGGGCTTGAAGAAGCCACCCATTACAAAGGGGGAGACCCCACTTATTTATAGGCAAGAGAGGAGTGAGGGAGAGTTAGAGAAAAGCAAGAGAGAGGGACCATTGGGAGTCCCAACAAGGAGTCGTTGGGCTCCCAACGGTCACAATTGTGACCGTTGGGGGCCCAACGACTCTTTGTTGGGGCCCCCAATGGCTGTGCATTAAATGCACAAAAAGAAATAAAAAAAAGACAAAAAAGAAAAAGGAAAAAATAGAAAAAGAAAAAGGAAAAAAGAAGAAAAGGAAAAAGTCTAAAATGCCCCTATTGGGTGAGATTACAAAACTACCCCTTATCGGGTAGTGAATGAGAACTATATTATATATATATATATAAATATAGGTATTACATATATTTTAACATGAATATCATCTCATTTCTTGTCAAACCTTTACCCTCTGTCATAATTTTTTTTTCTTTCGTATCTCTGGGTTGATTTCTGTCACAACTCACTTTCTTCTCAAATGGATTCCCCCCATCCGCAGTCAGGCCTCTCCTCTAGCTTTCTTGGTCAACTAGTCTCTGAAAAACTGAATCATTCCAACTTCTTAACCTGGAAAAGACAGATTGTTCCGTTTATAAGGAGTCAGGACCTCTCCGGTCATCTGGATGGATCAGATCCACCTCCTCCAGAGTTCACTTCGCAGGAAAAGACGGACGATAAAGAGGTGCAATCTATTGTTTTGCTCAAGAATCCAGAGTATGTTGCTTGGATGAAAAGGGATCAATCGTTAGTGGCATACATCACTTCAACTCTCTCACAAGAGGTTCTTGTAGCCATTCCTGATGATTGTTCGGCCAAAGAACTGTGGGACAAGCTAGTTCAGACATATTCGCAGATCTTCCATGTCTATTATGGAATACCTGAACAAAATGAAAGGCATCACAAATCAGCTGGCTATTGTGGGGTGTCTCGTCAGTGAAAAGGATAAGGTACAACAAACTTTGAGTGGATTGGGGCCAGATTATCATGCTATGACGACGGCTTTATTATGTTTACCAGAACTTCCAAAATTTGAAGATCTTCGTGCCAAACTATTGCAATATGAAATGACTCTGAAAGGATCTTCTGAAGACATTCATGGACATTCATGAACTCAAGATGTGTTGGCCACATGAATGACTTATGGTAGAGGTAGAGGAAATTTCTTTCGAGGAAAGGGAAGTCAAGGGAGAAACTTTGGAGGTCGTGGTATACTTCCCACGCCCAATATACAAGGACAAAGGCCCGTTCCCACCTGTTTTCTATGTAATAAAGGGCATATTAAAGCAAATTGTTGGTTCAATTCTCAAAACAAAGGAAAAGCTCCACAAGCAGAGGCTAGGAGGGATGGAGAAGTAAAAGAGTTGCTGTTGGCAGCCTTGAATATGAAGCAAAATGATAATGACACTTGGTATGTCGACTCTGGAGCAGCGACTCATGTCACGGGTGATGCGGGTAAACTCTTGAATCTCACTCCTTATGTTGGTAAGAATAGCATAGTCACGGGAGATGGGTCTCATCATTCCATCTCACATATTGGAAATGCCATTATACCCATGTCCAAGTCCTCTCTTAATCTTCCAAATGTTATTCATGCTCCTAATATTCAGAAGAACATTGTTTCTGTCTCAAAACTTGTTGACGATATTAATGCTTCAGTTGAATTCACTCCCTCTTCTGTTTATGTTAAGGATCTTCGCACGAGGAAGACATTCGCTGAGGGAAAAAGATGGGGCAACATGTACATCTTTCAAGAAGATCCTTCCTCTGTTCATTCTGACTATTCATCCTTGAAGCCTCACCAACATTAATTTCTCGCTCCTTCTGAATTTGTGTTCGCCATTTCTGAATGTAATAAGCCAAGACTTTGGCATCGTCGTCTGGGTCATTGTGGTCGTCATTTTATTGAAAAACTTGTCTCGAATAATCTCATTCCTAAGTCCAGTCTGAGTTCAGAAGTCATTGATATAAAGTGTTCTAGTTGTCATTTATGTAAGAGTCGTGTTTTGCCATTCAATTCCATTAATAAGAGAGCTTCAAGTCCCTTTGAGGTCATATGTTCTAATGTCTGGGGTCCTGCCCCAATTGCTTCTCTTTCTGGCAGTAAATATTATCTCATTTTTGTTGATAGTTATTCACGTTATACTTGGATATTTT